>NC_056522.1:282501311-282546880 GCF_019175285.1 Sceloporus undulatus | reverse complement strand
ATTATTATTATTATTATTATTATTATTATTATTATTATTATTATTATTATTTCCCACCTCTCCATACAGATTGAAGCGGGATTACAACAAAATCACACACGTTAAAATTTCCATAACAATAGCCCTCCTATGACACAATAATACAGTGCAATGCAATACAATTTGAAGCAATACTTTTGCTAAACCAAGTAGGATTCAGATTCATCTCTTACACACTCAGGAATAGAGGGGAAAAATGAGCATATTGTTCAAGTCAGCTCTGGTGCGAAAGCCTGCCGGAAGAGGTCTGGGTATCGACAGGGGAAGTGAGACCTTGTTGGTGCTCTTGGACATCTCAGCGGCTTTCGATACCATTGACCATGGTATCCTTCTGGAACGCCTGAGGGAGTTGGGTATTGGGGGCACTGCGCTGCAGTGATTCCGATCCTACCTCTCGGGCAGATTCCAGATGGTGGAGTTGAGGGACACTTGCTCCTCTAAGAGGGAACTCACATCTGGTGTCCCTCAGGAGCTATTTTGTCCCCCACTTTGTTTAACATTTACATGAAACCACTGGAAGAGATCATCCGGAGAAACGGGGTGCGGTGTTATCAGTACGCCGATGACACCCAAATATGCTTCTCTGTGTCTCCAACTGATTCAGTGACTAAGGATGGGGTCTCCTCTGAATACCTGCCTGGAGTCGGTAATGGGCTGGATGAGGGAAAACAAACTCAGTTTGAATCCAGAAAAAACGGAAGTACTGGTGATAGGTTCCCCAGGCCTGGGGAAAGAAGTTTATCCACCTTTCCTGAATGGGGTCACACTTCCCCGAAGGACGAAGTTCACAGTCTAGGAGTACTTCTGGATTCATCCCTGCAGTTGACATCTCAAGTAGATGCGACAGTCAGAAGTGCTTGCTATCAACTTCAGTTGATACGCCAGCTGCAACCCTACTTGGGCAAAAGGGACCTTGAAACTTTGGTACATGCTCTGGTAACCTCTCGCTTAGATTTCTGTAATGCGCTCTACATGGGGCAACCCTTGTACCAAGCCCGGAAGCTTTAGCTAGTACAAATCATGGCAGCCAGATTGGTCACTGGTGTTTCCAAGTTTGACCATATAACACCTATTCTGAAAGATCTGCACTGGCTGCCTATTCTCTTCCGAGCACAATACAAGGTTGTTTGTTATTACCTATAAAGCCCTACATGGCTTGGGCCCGAGTTACTTGAGGGACCACATCTCCCCATATAATCCACCCCGCACACTCAGAACAACTGGGAAGAACTTGCTAGAAATTCCATCATCTAA
Organism: Sceloporus undulatus; assembly: GCF_019175285.1. NCBI lineage: Eukaryota > Metazoa > Chordata > Lepidosauria > Squamata > Phrynosomatidae > Sceloporus > Sceloporus undulatus. The sequence continues at coordinate 282,545,587 of NC_056522.1, read as the reverse complement.
ATATGCTACTACATCCCAGAGGGCCTTCTCAGTAGCGGCCCTACAAATCTGGAACAATCTTCCCGAGGAACTCCGCCCAATCACCCCCCCTAGAAACATTCAAAAAGAGGCTAAAAACTTTCCTCTTCTGTCAAGCCTTCCCCTCTGGAAAATGAAGTTGTGTATTTTGATTCCATTAACTTTCTGCCTCACCCTTTTGAATGATTGTTTTAGATTTGTATATTGTATATTGTGTTATTGGTTTTATTTATTTTATGATGTGTTTGTAACTGGTTTTAAATTTTGTGTGCACCGCTTTGATCTTCTGGAAAAGCAGTATAGAAATAAAATTTATGATGATGATGATGATGATGATGATGATGATGATGATGATGATGATGACAATGATTATTATTAATTACTTTTTAAAAAGCATCTAAGGTGGTAATAAGATGGGTCTCCTCCAGCAGGTCATTCCAAAGTTTAGGAGCAATTGAAATGAAAGATCTTTGGGAAGTAGATGTTAGTCTAGTTTTTTATGTCTGTAATAGAAACTTCCCCAAAGTTCTGAGAGTGCGAAGCGGACTATATGGGAAAAGGCGTTCATGCAGTTAACCTGGGCCCAAGCCATGTAGAGCTTTAAAGGTAATAACCAACACCTTGTACTGCACCCGGAAGCTAATCGGCAGCCAGTCAAGGTTCCTCTTGAACAATAATAGTATGGGGAAGAAATACTTTTTCTGCTGCTTTGATTCAGATAGGAGGAGGCAGTAAATTGGCATTGATCTTCATTTTGATGAGACTGAAGACAATTTATAACCCATTTATTAGTTTATTTTATTTATGTCCTACCTTTCTCCCAGTATGGGACCCAAGGCCTTATAGTAATCCATACTGGATAACCAATGCATATGTAATCATCAGATCTTATATCTCCAGAAAGGAATGCAGCTGGCCCACTAGTTTTAGCTGTGCAAATGTATTCCTGGCCACTGCTGATTCCTAAGCATCCAGGTTCAGATCCAAATCCAGAACTACACCGAAGTTGCAAGCCTGAGATATCAGGAGGATAACCACATCAAAAACAGGCTTAATCCTTATGCTTTGGTGTTGATTCACCACATTGATTTAGGGAACTTGAAAGGTCTCATCTTGCAGTTCAAAGTTAAGGTAATTGTGTTGGCCATTGATGACAGGAATTATTCCAGTTTATCTTTTCTTGTTCCTTTTACATAAAATGGTCTATTTATATTTCCTCATTTTACATGCTTTTACAATTGAAAAAATGTACTTAGCTTGTGAATTGAGTTGAAATCAACTGTTATTAGCTGGACTTGATACAGACCTGTATTTGGTCATGCACCAATAAATAACAATCAGCAGAAGATATTACAAGTGCAAATGTACTCATCTGCATAATAGAGATACTGATGTTACCTAAGTGGGATTTAATAGGTGGAGTGAGAGAATTAGCCACATTACATCTTAGGTCTAATATGTACATTAAAATCTAAAGATAGCATTTATGAAACCAGCAGACTTGGCTAGTGCTTGATAGAAAAGAAGCCACATCGAAAATCTTTTTAAAGCCTTTATTAAAAGGCACACAGCTGAAGTACACATCCTTTGGCACAATCCACCCAAAAATTTAGGTTGGTAAAGCCAGCGGTTGACTAAAACAGACTCATTGAATCAGTTGGACTTGTAGAAGGATTAGTTTCATGTGTCCCATTACTTCTAGCTGGGATCTAATCTAGTTGAGACTAAGAACTGGTTGAGTGAGGTATTTATTTTCCCCATTGGTTTGGCTTGGCTTGGCTGGGTTACTTTCTTCTCCTACTGTCATCACCATCTTTTTCACCATCTTTCCAATGCTGTTGCTGCTTAAATAAACCCCAAATCCTCCAAACAAACAAATGAAGAAGGAAAGGGGGGTGGGCAAGGGTAAAAAGACTGTCAGGGGCTTACTTAATTGAGGCATGATGTGGAATTTGAGACTGGGCTCATCCGTTTCAGCTATTTGTTCTGAGTGCCTTTTTACTATTTGCTCTGAAAATCCATAGAATCCATATAGGTTAGATTGTGTTAGACACATGACACCACATACAGATGACATTGTTTAATGCTAGCAAATATTTAAGCAGACAGCAAGGTGCTCCTAAATTCAAGGGGCAATGAATATATTTTATACAAATAATGTCTTATTATCTATAAAGCCTTCCAATTTCTAAGGAAGGGGGTATGGTTACACTACAGAAACAAATCAGCTTGACACCGTTTTAACTGTCCTGTGGAATCCTGGAATTTGTAGTTTGGTGAGGTAGTCAGCCTGGTCTGTCAGAGAGATCTAGTGCCTTACCACATTCAAATCCCAGGATTCCACAGGACAGAGTCAAACTACTTCATTTCTGCAGTGTGTCTACACTTATGTTTATAGATTTCATTAGATTAATTTGTGGGTGTTTTGAATCGCTGAGTTCAGCAGTTATGGGTTTTCTGCCATCCAGCCCATACTTTCCCCATGTTTCATCTTACATTCAATTACTCTGCAATGCTGGTATAACCAAAGGCCTGGTGTTTCTTTCCATTATATTTTGGGGTTGACTATGAAGTTGCATTCAGTGTCCTACCAATATCCTAAAAGGATAGAAAGAGTATTCAAAATATTTAAAGAATAGTAAAAAAAACATGCTTTTCAAGTCTTGCAAAACCCTGATGAGAAGGATCCTGAACTGATGTGAATCTTTGCAGTTCGGGACTTATTCTGTACAAAATTTGCACATTGTTGTTTTGTGTAGAAAACAGCATTTTCTGCACAGAAAACAGCATTGAAATATTATTTTCTATTCAGGAATTGCTATTTCTGGACTGAAAATGTTGTGTTCTGTATAAAACAACCATGTGCAAATTTTGTGCAGAATACGTTCCAGATTGTGAATAATCTTTGAAAACAATGTGATTACCAAAGATTTTCTTGCAGTGGGAAGAAAATGGCTGAAATTTCTTGTTATTACATTTCAAAAGAAACAGAGGGAAGAAACGCTTGCCTAGTATCCTTCTCCAGTACTCAATTGTACCTGTGCACATCTAGGGTGAAGAATTTCATGTTGTCTTTGATGAGTGTCAGAGGAACATTTAAGAACTTAAGTTGAGTGGCATCTAAAATTGCTTTTCGAAAGTGCTGTTATCTGCAATATCAGCATTAAACCTTCTCTTCAGGGCTTAACATTTTATTAGATTCCTAAAGAGACCACATAGGTGCAATTTACATCATCTAAAATGTTGCCTGAATTTTCATTCTAGATGTCGAAGCTTCTGTAGTCATGAATTGGGGGGAAGGGGGGAATCACAGGAGACTTTTAGGAATTGTCAGTTTAATAGGAGATGATGAGTTGTCTCTGCTCAAACACCAAGATTTCATTTATTTGAAAACTACTATTAAATTGGCCATTAGCAAAACAATAGGACCACTCTTCTGAAATAAAATAAAACAATTAAAACTAAATCACTGCTGACATTGAAGTGTATTTAAAATCAGCTGTAGTCAATAAGAATGTTGAAGTTTCATTTCACAAGATGAAAGGATTGCAGCTACATTGGACCAGTAAAACAGGATGATTTATAGGAGGGAAGAGCCAAAGAGAGAGAGAGAAAGGTGTGCAGAGCAAATCAGCAGCAATAAAAGAAATTGTGTCATAGGACTTCTGGAAGGGAGGGAAACATAAAAGCTATAGCAGCTCCCTGGAAAAACAGTCCCTGGAAAATCAGGGACTGGAAAAATAAATTCCCTTAGAAATGTTGGTTCTGTCTGAGTAGGTACCATAATAAGATATAAGAAGCCTGGCATTTAGATGGAATCCTGGCATTTAGACAAAAAGACTTGAACCAAAGCTGATCACAGGCAGAAGTTTTCTCTAATTAAGTCATATGGTAGGAGACATATGTAACTGGAGACTATTTTTGCAAGATTCACCATAAGGAAGATCACTAGGATCAATGATTTGGGCTTGGGCACTTATTCAGGCCTGTCAGTCAGCTTTTCATGTGCTCTGAGATTTGGAGGACCTCCATGTGAATGAAAACCAGATAATGGCTGCTGCCACAATGCAGGAATAAAGCAGTTCGACATCACTTTAACTGTTATGAATCAATGCTATGAAATTATGGGATTTGTAGTTTGTGGGCTAGTTAACCTTTTCTGTCAGAGAGTTCTGATGCCCCACCAAATTACAAATCCTGGAATTCCATAGCAAGAGACCATGGAAGTAAAAGTGGGATCAAACTGCTTTGTTTCTGCAGTGTGGCAGCAACCCATAACTGACAAGACTTCAGCTCCATTGCTCCACCCTACTTGTTTGCCTAGATGCACAAGAATTAATTATAAAGAAAAGTCAGCTGCAGCACAACTAACTCCAGGGTTCATGAAATTTTGTCCTGTACCACAACCTCCATCCACCCACTTCTTTCCCTTCTTCTTTGAGTGCTGACTTCAGGAACAAAGCAATCTGGATGGTGGTAAGGGATATCCAAGGTTTGATTTCCCACTGAAGTTGGACCTTTTTTCCCACCCACAGACAGGGATATAATCTATATCAGGGCTTTGAGTCATGTGCCCCCCTCCCCCCATGTTGCTGAGTAGTAGCTGCCAGAATCCCTAATTTTTGGCCATGCTACCTAGGGCTACTGGGAGTTGCTGTCCAACACCAATTGGAATCCCACATGTTACCCAGCCCTGCATTATGTCTTATACCCCCAGGACACACAACGAGGGACTCCAGGTTTACTCCCAAAGTGACAAGCAGGCATCTTTTAACATGGTTATGGATGAGAATTATGTCTATAGGAAAGCTGTTGCAAAAATTGTTTCCGTAAAAAGAAGGAAGAGAAAAATTGAAAAGAAAGAAGAAATTACTCTGATTATGCTTCTATGCAAAAAACAAAAACAAAAAACACCCTCTCCAACCCTGGAAGATAGAGGCTGTACAGATTGCCCCTAAGGGGTGGGTGGGAAGGTGCCCCTTTCCTGGCCGGATCAGGGTTGCAGCAACCTCACACCATGGCCCCGAACCAGCCTCTGGAGGGCACAAAAATAAGTCACAAAAGCAGCTCCTTTTTGCGCCCTCCAAGGGGTGCCATAGCCACCACGGTGCAGCTTTATGATGCCCCTTTGGTGCGGCATCATGTGAATGCAGTGCTGGAGGTGTGTCATGATGGCACATGCCATCTGGACCAGTGCACACCATCATGGTACTATGGGGGTGGAGTTAGGGCATCCAGCGTCAGGACACTGCACTTTCTGCCAGTCTGTATAGGGCCATAGTCTTCAGAATGTCTCAAGACTACCCATGCGCATCGTTCACAGTTTGAGAATATGACTGTATAAATGGGGACTAGGAACCCATTTTTTAGATCAGCACCAATAACTATACTTTTAATGCTAATGAGAGATGGAAGAATGAAGCAGGCCTGCCAGCCAGCACTATAAACTCTCACAGATAGACTCTTCTGATATGTTAAATGAAACCCTGTTTGTCTCTTCCCTTTAAAATCAATAAATCACTTCCCCAATCTGACATCTAAAAGGAAGTTGAATTCAGTGTGTGAGTTTTGCTTGGGTGTAGCTACAAGGGGACAAAATGAGGGTATTGCTCCCCAATTAAAAATACTGCCCCCCAGGAAACTTTACTTCGGTCCCCATATTTCTAGCATTGTAGAGAATGAAACATTGAAAACTGTTCTTACTTAGTACTATTACACACACATGCTGCATTTGCATTCCTTTGATAACTTTGCCTGCCCCTTTTGCTTGGATGCCTAAACTATATTTCTGCATGTTCAAATGGCATTCCAAATTACTGCAATGCTAGAAATAAGAGGACTGGGGCAAAATTTTATTTGTCCCCCATAACTACACTTCTTGTTTTTTTGGCTCAATCCTAGGGTGGCTATGTGAGGGTAGAAGTGTTGAGTCTGAGGAAACATAAGTAAAAGTAAAGTGTGAGTACAATAAAAAATTACTCTAAAAGAATGTCATCTTCCATGATACATTCCATTTTGATCAACAGTTCCCTCATTGCCCCTCAGGTAAGAGTATCATAAACAGAATTTCAGCCTCTTAAGGCAAAAATGCTCAAAATAATTTTGCAGCCATGGAGACAATCACGTATACAGTCTCTCTTGTCTGACATCTAAGCACAAAGCTTTGATGCCCTTATATTGCTGTATTATTAAGCAGATAACAGCAGAAAAATAGACACATTCTCCTCTGCCCCCAATATGAAAGGATAAAAACATGAAAAAGAAATGACCTAAACTTAATAGAGATATATTTTGATCTGGAGAAAGGCAAGTAGAGTAGAGGGCTGTTTGCATTTTGGCAATTAGAAAAGGGACACATAGAATACTGGTTAGGAAGAGGGGAGAAATATTGTTGGGTTCACATTTTAATTCAAGACTGCCCATTTCTTCTCAAGGCAAAACACAAACTGCAATGCATCCTCATTATCAAATCCTTACATGTTTGAGGCTTGTAGAAGTGCAGGTGGATTGATTAAGAAAATGTGCTTATGAAATACACACATAAAAGAATGTGTTTATTTGAAAAATATGCACCAATTTTTTTTCCTCAGTGTAAAAATGTATATAAAAATGTACACATTCTTGAGGTACAGACAAATAATTTGGATGTGAAAATATGTATACATTTCTTCACAGGGGCTTAAATCTAGTGTGGATCCTGGTTTAAAAAATGCTTGGTAGTGGAAAAGTGAGGATCTCTGTGATTCTGAGGTAGGGATGGAAAGAATATTCAAAAATATTTGAAAGATGCTTGAAAAACATGGGTTTTGAGTGTTGAGAAACACTGACAAAAAAAATCCTGGACTAATGAGAATCTTCGCAGTTTGGGTCTTATTCTGTGCAATTTTGCTTGTGGCTGTTTTGCATAGGGAACAGAATTTTTCTGTGTAGAAAATAATATTTCAGTGCAGAAATATTTCCTGTGCAGCAAATTCTTCAGCAAATGCTGTTTTCTGTGCAGAAAATGCTTTTATTGGGAGTTTGTTCGGCATAAAATTTATACATGGTTGCTTTGCATCGGAAATGGCATATTCTGCACAGCAAGCAGCATTTCCTGCCCCTAAATTAATATTTCTGTGTGAAAATACTATTTCCTACTCAGAAAATGATGTTTCCTGCACAGAAAATGCTGTTTTGTGCCCAAAACAACAATGTATGATTTTTTTCACAGATGTAAGTCCCAAATTGCAAATTGCCTTCAAAAATTTTGTGGGTTTTGCAGACTTTCTCACAGACTTCAGAAAATTACTGAAATCAAAATGGCAGTGCCTTGTACAGACAGGCACCTCCATTGTTACGCAGGCACCGTGCGGCACTTGCATAATAAGTGCTCCAGTGGCGCACTCTGCTGCCCTCCTTATGCCACCACCACGGCATAGAAAGAACCAGCTTTTTGCGGGTTCTTTTTCCGACGGTGAAAGCCTCTACAAGAAGCTGTATGCCCTATATAGATTGGCCTGAAAGGCTGGCCTGGACTCCAAGTAGGGGTGCAACATCCTGACAATGCATACCTGACTCCACCTCCAGGGAACCCTGATGTTGCACGCCACTCCAGATGGCTTGTGGCATCACGACGTGCCTCCGGCACTGCATTCAAAGGACGCAGTGCCAAGGGGGCGCCATATAGCCATATGACTATGCTGCCCTTTCCAGGGTGCAAAAAAGAGCCGCTTTTTTCAGCTCCTTTTTGCACTCTCAGATGGCCGGATTGGGGCCTTGGCGTGAGGTTGCCATGGCACCAATCCGGCTGAAGAACGGGTGGCTGGAGTCCGCCCCTTCAGGGCCGTTTGTACAGCCCCATAGTGAAGAATTACATCCCTGTACTGAGCTTTACAGATTTACCCACCCTCAGTTCTAGAAGTACCAATTATATTAGATCATGAGAGGCAGTAGGAGCCCTGGTGGCACAGTGGTTAAATGCCAATACTGCAGCCACTCACTCACAAACCACAAGATTGTGAGTTCAGTCTCAGGCACAGGACCAGGGTCAGCTCAGCCTAGCATCCTTCCAAGGTCGCTAAAATGAATACCCAGCTTGTTGAGGGCAATTAGCTTACAGTTGTAAACCACTTAGAGACTGCTCGGTGCAGTATGAAGTGATATATAAATGAAGCTGCTCTTGCTCTTGGCTAGTGGTTTAGGAAAAAGAGCCCTATTTCAGATACCCGTATAAGGGTAAAATAACACAAAATGGACAGAAAATGTATGATCCTGCTCTTGTGTACTAGTTAAATAATCTGGTGTGTGATTATCAGTGGGGTTACTTGATTCCATACACTCTGTATATGTGATTATCAGATCCTCCTCAAAAAGGAAGGAAGAATTCACTCATGTCAATAGAGTCCTTGAGCAATGAACACATGAGTCACATGTATCTCTTTACAGGCTGGGAATAATTAGTTAGAAATATTTAGACATATATTACCAATATTAATATGTCGTTGTGAGCAGTTAATGGAAGCAATAATGTCAGTACAATTAGTCTTTGGTATCTACGGGTTTGACATACATGGATTTGAGTAATCATGGATTGAAATGGAGGGACATATAAGAAATTATTTGTGATTGACTGCAGCCAGGCCATGAAGTGGTCCCAGAGCACTAGTGGGGATGTGGCAACAAGGCCCAGGCACCTGACATGCAGTCTTTCTGCTCTGGCTGTGGAGATTCTGCTCTTTCCTTCAAAAGGCTGAAGTGGTAGCTGGTATGTCCCCAACAGGAAGCAGGAAAAATGTACACTTGACACTCAGGGCTTGCTGCCACCACCTCCCCCTGACTGATGGAAGTCAGTTCCATCACAAAGCCAGAGCCAGGATTTAAACCTCTTTCACACTCTCTTTTCCACCTTCCCATCATGAAGCCTCAGTTAGATTTTAAACTCTTTCCTCACTCCATTTGCCCCACTCCTGCTGTCCTTCCACCATTGCTGTCCTACAAGGTGAGTCAGTGGGAAAGGGGTTGCCTGGGATGCCAAGGATTTAACTTGGAATCCTGTCCTGAACCTGCATGAAAAGTATATTCTACCAGTGGTCTTTCCAGACTGTGGCTGGCATCCTGTTATTAAATTACAAGACTGTTACATTCAACTGTCATAAATCACTCTCTGTAACTTATGTCCTACAGTGCTATTATCCAAAACCACCTTGAAGTGATACAGCCACTTCAACACATCCATTTCCATGTTGTTGGTGATCAGAGAGAAATATTTTCCTATAATTGGCAAGGATGTAATCTTCAGGGCATCCTAAGGACCCCCAGAAGGTCCCTGAGTATGCATGTTGATGTGCATCCAGTTACAGGAAAAGAGCTGGATTCAACTCCATTGATTCATCTGCTCTTCAATAACATAGAAATGCAGTTTGACAGCCACATATAGTAACCCACCAGATGTTTGATAAACCTCCTGTCTTTGGTGCATTTCTAAGAATGTAAAAATTGGAGGCTGATCTGTCAAATACTGGATGGGCATATTAATATGACTGGTAGGATGTGTTTGACTTAACAAAACATAAGTTATGTCCAAGATGTGCACATCAGTTTTCCAAGACCAAAGCAATACTTGACATCTCTTTGCCTTTGGCTGCAGAATGTCTGACAAGGGTTGCTAACCTTCACAAACTGAAGCCAGACAATCACATTTCAACTGTTCCTGTAAGTAGCCAGTGCTATATCATTTAACAGCTAAAAAATAAAATGCATGTCATATCTTGTCTAAAACTTATTACAAATTTTTACAGCATTTCCTGTTCTCAGAATGAATTATGATAGTGAGCTCACATCACTGCTGTGGGTTAAATGCTCTCTTTAATAATATAAATGACTATATTAATCTCTCTAATTTAGATTTCTCATCTCATCAATTTCTCAGTTGTTGTTCCTTTCCCACACTACCCCCCTGTTAAGGGATGTGTAGGGTTTGATGAAAAAATAGAATTGAAAAGTCAAGTATGACTTGATTTAAACAGAAATCTGAAATAGTCAGTGGTCAATCTGGCTTTTGGGTTTCAGTGGCAAACCCCATTTACTAAATAACAATTTCATTTGCCAAGTGACAGTTTGATTCTTCAGCTTAGTAGCCAAACCCAGTAGCATTTTGGTTTTTTTAAATGTTATCAGCAGAGAAATTCCAGACTATTAATTATGTTGAATGGAGGAAAGTCTTTCTCAGGTCTAAAACACACTGCAGGAATAATTAAATTTGAGACCGCTTTAACTGCCCTGGCTCTTTGCTAGGGAATCATGGAAATTGTAGTTTATTGTGGCACCAGAGCTCTCTGACAGAGAAGGCTAAATGTCTTACAAAACTACAGTTCCCCAAATTCCCTAGCATTGAGCCAGGGCAGTTAAAGTAGTCTCAAACTGGATTGTTTGTGCAGTGTGTTTTGGACCTCAGTCTCTGGCAGCCATATCCAAAACCATTTTCAGCTATCACAAGGTGTCATTTCCTCAGAATCTTGAAATGAGAAAGGAAGAAAGAAATCCAAACATTTGCAAACTTATTATTGTAAACACCAACTTTACCGACATAGATAAAGGGGGTAAAATGGAATAATTAATAATAATAATAATTTGTTTTATTTATATACCGCTATTCCAAAGATCATAGCAGTGAACAGCAAGTAAGCTAATTAGCAAGTAAGCTAATTTGCCCCCAACAGTCATTTTAGCGACCTCGGAAGGATGCAAGCCTGAGTCGAGCTTGAGTCCTTTTGCTGGTCTTGAACTCGCAACCTTGTGGTTTTGAGTGAATGGCTGCAGTACAGGCATTTAACCACTGTGCCACCAGGGCTCCTTATTTAATCATTTGGATCCTATGATTTGAGACTCTTGGTGTGCACTCATGAAAGGAAGAAAGAACTGTGCCATTTATCCTGCACTGGTTAGTTACATACCTGCCAACTGTGACAGGGGCAGGGTACAGACTGCCCAAAAAGGGTGGCCTGCCAGTGCCTACTTTTCCACCAGAGGGAAGCCTCAGTCGCCAAATGGCGAGGCTTCCCACAGGTGGAAAAAGAACACGCAAAAAGCAGATTCTTTCTACGCCACAGTGGCGGCGTAAGGATGCCAAATGGCACTTGCATAACAATGGCTGTGCCTGTCTGTACAGAGCGCTGCCATTTTGATGCCCTCGTCACATGCGAGGGGCGAGGGGCTTCTAGAAGTGCCACCCCTCACACATGATGAGGGTGACCTTTTTGGCCCATCTGGACTGGGCCCAGGACAGTCCTAATTAATCCACTGTCAACTGTTTTTAAAAGTCCCAGTTTCTCTCTCCTTCTCCTACTTTACCTTTTTATCCTGGCATATTGCAACCAAGGTAAGATGAGTTCAAAGTGCAAAAATAGTTTCCACTCAACTCAGAAGGTGGAATGAAAAGAGGAACGGGCAGAATATTGCTCTTCCTAGTGGGCTCAGACAAAAGGAAACTCTACTCACTTGTGTGGTCTTCTTTATTCATAATTGTTGCCATCTTAACCACACTCTGATGTTATTTTGCCACACACATGCCAGTTTTCATCTGTGTGATGTGAAATGTTAATATTTGGCTGTTTAAGAGATGCCTACCCCAAACTGCAGCACCAAATTCTGCCTTTCTTTGGTAAAAGGATGAAAATCAGGATGCAGTACAGTTGTTTGCCTACCATGCTTGTGTAGTTTGTGATGTGCATATACATTTTAAAAAGTTCTTATTGTGGCTAAAGGCACAGGTTCTTGATTGCTTTTGCTATTCCTACATTTCGTCACTTTCAGCAGACTTTGCTCCCCCACAAGGTTGTTTGTATTGTGTGGTGGCATGAAAAGCTTTGCTTTAGTATGTATATAATTGCACTTATCAGCCTGATGCTTTTAAATATGCAGTTTCCAAGCAATTCACTCTTAATGTAAATTCTACACTTAAGCTCTTGGGGATGCTAAGTCAGGAATCAGACAGGAGAAGGAAATTGCAGGGTGCCGAAGTTACCAACAATGTTTAAAAAGATACTGCTTATTACACACACACACACACACACACACACACACGAGAGAGAGAGAGAGAGAGAGAGAGAGAGAGTAGTCAGTAGAGATACACAGATTTAATTGGCCTTGATAGCTGGGTATTATTTATGGCTTTCCCTCCACTGTCCCTATTTGAAGTCTTCTGTTATAAGATATAAGATTTGGGGGCATTGAGAGATCAGGCATTTACCTGGCTGAGACACTGAGAGAAGCACTGAGAAGCTCTCTTACTGAACTGTGCTAAATCAGGAGAATAGAAAAAGACCAGGATTTTGCAAATGGAAATAGTAGCTGTTAGGAAAAAAAAGGTCAAACAAACAAACAAAACACCTTAATACTGATGTTTTTGGGTTAAAGTCAGTTACTACCAGATAGTTTGTTGGCTGAGATGTGGAAGGGCCTTTGTATTGTTTGTGATGTTTATAAATTCACATTCATATTAATAATTTCCAGTTCACAAGAAGCAGAGAGTTGCCCTTTATATGTCCACTGTTGTTGCTGTGTGTCTTCAAGTCTTTTCCAATTTATGATGACCCTGAGGTGAACCTATCTTGGGATTTTCTTGGCAAGTTTTGTTCAGAGCAAGTTTGCCCTTGCTTTCGTCTGAGGCTGACAGAGTCTGATTTGCCCAGGGTCACCCACTGGATTTCTATGGCTGAGCAGGGATTTGAACCATGACCACCACCACCACCCGCGCGATGTAGTCTTACACACAAAGTCAAAATCACTCATGGCATAATATTCCAAGTTTCTATGTATGACTGTGAAGCTGAGTTTAGGGGAGAATGAAGCTTAAAAAACTGTAATTTTATTAGAACAATATGTTAAATACTAAAATAAGAGCTAAAACCTGCTGTGAGGCGTATTCTGGCTTGTAAGCCACACTTAGTAAGATAATAGGCAGAACTGGGCTTGAAAACTGCAATTCCCAAAATAATACAAAACTATAACAATTCCTCTGCGTCTCACACCTTGTATAGAAATGAGTACACACAATATTATTATAATTACAGAGTGCACAGACAGAGGCTTGGATGGAAAGGGATATACAGTATGCCCATAACAGATAAAAGTGTACAAAAGATTCAAAAAAAGACCAGACGCGTTTCGACAATTGTCTTCATCAGTGGTCCAAAGAACTGTAGGAATAAAATAAGTGAAAATCAAACACTGTGCTGACATAAAGAAGACCATATAGCTAGAAAATGGTAAATGTATAGGTACCTACTTAAGCCACCTTGTAAGGTAGAGCATGTGGGAACCACCTGTCCTTTTGGTAAGTGGAAGGTCAACTCAGACCTTGAGCCGTGCCTGAAAAATTTAGGCAAAATTTGATAAAAGATGGATTACAATAAAAGCTGTTTTGTGTAAAGCCAATTGCTTTCCAACTCACCTAGGCTGGGGTGTCCCACAAGTACTTGTCAGCTCTGATGCTGTTATGCAAAGGGAAAATTTAAATCCTTTTGCAAACCAAAAACTAATACACCTGTTAGATCTCATCAAAAATCATTCTGCAGTGGATGCGATCCTGTAAGTAATAACAGTCCCTGCCATTATTGACAGAAAAAAAGAAGGCAAACATTTGAAATACTTATAGAACAGCAGACCAATTGCAGTTGTCATTCAGACCATGCGGTTTCTGTGTTTGTAGTGTGTACATCCAAAACAATTCCCTGTGCCGGAGTTTTCTTTCAAGATGTAATCCAGTTCCCGGGACTCTTTCTATTGTCCAAAACCTGATATCCGTGTCCGAGTGGTTGCAAAGAGTAAAATGTTCAACCATTGGTGCGGTCATCCTTCTATTCCTAATGCAGCTCCTGTGTTCTGATATCCTTGTTTTTACACTGCGAGTCGTCATCCCGATGTATAGAAGGTCGCAAGGGCATTGGATGGCATAGACCACTCCTTTGGTATTGCAGGTAAACAGATCATTCAAGGTGTACACTCTATTATTCACTGGATTGACAAACTCCGTTAGTCTTACACAGTATTTGCAAACACTACAATTATAACAAGGAACATTCCCTTTCGTTCTACTCTGTGGTGAATATGGTAGAATCCCTTGTACTGTACACTTGCTATGGACCAAATGATCTGCAAGATTCTTGGCACGTTTGTACACAAATAAAGGTTTATTAGAGCACCCAGGAACATCCTGGAGCAAATTCCAATATTTAAGAATTGCATTCTGTATGTGCCTGGTATTGCCATTGAAAGTGATGGGTATGAGCATTCTAGTGTGTATTCCCTCTCTCTCTTTTTTTACAAAGAGGCTCCTTCGTTCCATCCTCCTTACTTTAAAGTAAGCCTGCTTCAAACTCTTTTTAGGGTATCCCCGTACAACAAACTGTTCTATGAGAGTTTTTGCATGTTTATCAAATTCCATCAGACCAGAACAGTTCCTTCTGAGTCTGAGGAACTGGGAGTAGGGAAGATTTTGCTTCATGTGGCGTGGATGAAAACTATCATACCTCAGGAGGGAATTTGTGTCAGTTTCCTTCCTGTACAAATCAGTTTCCAATAGAACCCCTTTTTTTACCACTAGTACATCCAAGAAATTGATTTTAGCATTATCGAAGTTCAGTTCAAATTTAATTGTATTGTGCACACTATTAATGCTTTGTTGAAAATTAAAAAGCTCATTTTCTGATCGATTCCAGATGATAAAGATGTCATCCAAATATCTTTTAAACTCTAGTATGTTAGTTTTATAGATATTATCTTCATTTAATATATGCTGTTGCTCGAAATTATCCATAAAGAGGTTTGCTAACTCTGGAGCAAATTTGCATCCCATTGCTGTACCTGAAACCTGCCAATAGTACTTATCCTGGAATGAAAAATAATTTTGTTTAAGGGAAATTTCAGCTAGTGTACACAAAAAATGGGTAGGAGGATGTGAATGGTCTCTTCTCTTATTAAGGGTTGATTCTATAATGTCCATATGTATGACTGTGAAGCTGGACAGTGAAGAAAGTTATGGTACTATGGGATTTCACCAATATTAAGCTTACTGAAATTAGTTTTGTTCAGTTCCAGTTGCTGTAGCTGTGTATCCAAGTCATTTCCAATTTATGGTGACTCTAAGGTGAACCTATCACAGTGTGTGTGTGTGTGTGTGTGTGTGTGTGTGTGTTTGCAAGATTTGTTCAGAGGAATTTGCCTTTGCTTTCCTCTGAGATTGAGAAAGTATGACTTGACCAAGGTCACCTAGTGGGTTTCTATGGCAAAACCGTGGTCTCCAGCATCACTGTTCAATATTCAAACTGCTCCACCATGCTTTGCACTAGTTCAAACTAAAAAAAAAAAAAAACAATTAAAAAACCCCTAAAAAGATGGTAACTGACACAATGGCAGACATCAACCTGCATAGCTGAGTTAAGATCTGTATCCTGGAGTCACCCATGCAAATCCAGCAACAACACTTGTTGTTCATGGTGTTTAATGCATTGTGTATGATTTTAAAATATTTTAATTCCTTTTGCAAACCATTCTGATGAGTTTGAACTGAAGCAGATGGCCCAGAAAGAGAGACCTATGGCCACTCTGGCCCCAATTTGTCTGGGACTGTGGCAATCGCATGGCCCGCTCCCAAAGCAGGCCACCACCACAGTCCTAAGCTGGCAGCCAGCAGGAGTGGATTACAACCACTTCTAAAAGAGTTGACTCTTGTCCCGTAAACATGGTCTCAGAGTGGCTTCTGGCTTCCTTGGGGGCATGTGATATCTAGAAACTATGCCCCCAAAGTGGCTACTTGGCCTATCTGTTTCAGACCTTTAATAATGAAGCAAGGCAGAAATAAAATTAGTGAAACAAAATTAATGTGATAACTCCCTGTTCTCAGAGTTACAAAGAAGAGTACTTACCATTTCAAAGTGTTCCCAGCTTGGCATGGAGAGGTGTCTTTGGGTGTATCCACACTGCAGAATTAAAGCAGTTTAGCATTTTATTTGCCATGACTCTGCTGTACAAAATCCTGGGTTTTGTAGTTTGGTGAGGTATTCAGCCTGGTCTGTCGAAGCAGTCTGGTTCTACAGGAAAGTACAAATTCCAGGTTTTCGTAGCATTTTGGCCTTATGTACACAGTAGAAATAATGCAGTTTGACACCACTTTAACTGCTGTGACTCCATGCTTTCGAATTCTGGGAATTGTATTTTTGTTGTGGCTCCAGAGCTGTCTAACAGAGGCAGCTAAAACTCTCAAAAAACTACAGTTCCTCAGATTCCAGAGGTTTGAGCCATGACATTTAAAGTGGTGTCAAACTGGACTATTTCTGCAATATGTGTTAGGCCAGAATCATGGCCGTTAAAGAGGTGTCAAACTGCTTTAATTCTGCAGTGTTGGTAAACCCTTTCCCCCTTCTCCAAGCCTCCACAGCTTCTAGAGGACTCAGGCAGGTAGCAGAGATGGTTATTGCTTCCTGTCTAGCAAGACACAAGATTTCCATCCTCATTCTGACTTCTCTTTGATGTATAGATAGCTTGTCAGAGAGCATGTGTCCACATAATAACAAAAAAGGGATTTATGGTTGCTAGTATCAGCCACAATGATAGAACACTTGTCTGTATGCTTTCTTTAATTTCCAGATTATTTGTGCTTTAGTCTCCTCACAATGAACATTTGGAGCACTAGTATTCCCTGAAGCTGAGGTAGTTGTGCAAGTGACAGTTGTGCAAGGTAACACCAGGAATGTATGCTGAAAACTGGACCTGAACCAATAAGCAGAACCTGCTTCCTCATTCTTAGAATATATTAAACCCCTCCTCAGACTTTCTAAGATGTAAATAAGAAAAACACATAAGGAAGGTAATACATTAGCCTCACATGTTCCAAGGTGAAAGAGGATCTTCTCTTTATAAAGAGGATCTTCTCTTTCTAAAGTTAACTTCTATCTGTGGAGAACAACTGGAAATGACAATGCATTGGATGGACTAACACACTTCAATTCCTCAAACATTTGTCTTATTCAAATTTAAGAATGACAAAATAGATATTAACTCTCACCAGCCATTGCATTTACCAATTTCTAAGAACTGGTGGAACTAAAGAAGAAGAAGAAAGCCATCACAACCCCTCCCATTAATGAGTGACTGTTCTGTGGGGTCTAAGGCTTTAATGGCCGGCATCCATAGTTTTTTGTGGAGTATTTTGGGCTATGTGACCATGTTCTAGAAGAGTTTCTTCCTGATATTTCTCCAGCATCTGTTTCGCTGAAGATGCCAGCCACAGATGCTGGCAAAACATCAGGAAGAAACTCTTCTAGAACATGGCCACAGAGCCCTAAAAACCCCACACAAAAACTATGTTCTGATACTGTTACTTTCAGCAACTGAGGCTGCCACCACACTGCAGAATTAATGCAATTTGACATTGCTTTAACTATCATGGCTCCATCCGATGGAATCCTGGAATTTGTAGTTTGTTGTGCTACCAGAGCTCTCTGATGGAGAAGGCTAAATATCTTACAAAACTACAAATCCCACAATTCCATAGCATTGAGCCATGGCAGTTAAAGCAATGTCAAACTGCATCAATTTTGCAGAATTCTGTAGAATGAAAACTCTTACCCAGTGCTGCTTAGTGAAGGAATAATTAAATAAGGGCATTCTTTAAAATTCTGTGGATAGATTACATTTTAGAATATAGAGAGAAAATGTGTGTTAAACTGGGTTTGATTGGATCCATTGATCTGATTATGAAAAGAGGCAATCAGATTCTTCATAGCAGTTTCTCTGAAGGCTGGACCAGAAATTGGGAAGTAAAGATGAATGAGAAAATGATGTCCCTCCCTATCCTGGCAGCTCTTCATGAGCAGAACAGTGTTGTGATATATGGCCATTTGATCCTGATTGGATTTGGAAGTACTACAGCAACAAGGAAGTGCAATGCAATAGAGCTGGTTAGAGGGTGAGCTATCTTCATCAGAGCTTGGACCAGTTACTTTGGACAACAATTCTCAGCATCCCCACCCCCAGTCAGCATGGCTTTTGACCATCTTAGCTGAGTGATTCTGGGACTTACAAAAATATTTTTTCCCCAAAGCAAATGTATTGGAAACACTTATTTATCACCATTTTAAAAATGAATCAATTCATAAGCATTTAGGAGGGGGAAAAACTGAAGGAGTTCTGTTGGAAACTATTTACTTTTTGCAAAGGGATGTCACCTTTGTGAGGCCTAGAATACTAATAAGCACACAAGGAATCATATGGTAATAGCTGAATATTGCATGGAGATGTTTTTCTCCTCCTCTTCAGCCCATTCCATATGGAAATCTATTTAACAGTTCAGATTGTTCTTACATAATTCTTTATTTTTTTGTCAATGGTTGTTCCATGGAGTTTTCTCTCACTGAAATTTTTAAGCATGGTTTTTATGGTTCAGAGAATTGAAAAGAGTTGCAATTACCTGTGCACAGCAGCTGATGCCCATTTAGAATATTTATGCTGTAAACTCTGGCTCAAAAATAACACTGTTAAGCTGATTTGTCACAAAAACTTTGAAAGCTTGGAGAATGGCCACCTGCTCACAAAATGTAGAGCTGTAAAGTGGTTGTAATTAAAGTTGTTGGCTTTAAATAGAATAAAAAATTGTTCTTTGCTACATCCAGTCAATTCTAGCTGGGTTTCATAATGACATTAATACAGAACTATACCTGTACACTTGCATAGAGTATATGCATGCTTATTCCAAAGTCTGCTCCATTGAGCCAAGTGGTATGTTTGAGTAAATAGGATCAAGCTTTAAGAAGCAGAGTTGGGAAGAAGTTATTTATTTAGCCTAAAGCTCCCAGAATCCCCAGCTGGCACAGTCAGCTCATTGGAAGTGAATAAAAATTTGGCCAACATGCATTTTTGTGGGGAGAAATATGGAGATAAACAGATGTGGAAACAAGACAGCACACATACAAAACTGACACAGATTAGAAATATGCTGGTCCATACATCCTTAATGAACAAAGCCAATAGTGTGTCTAAACACTGACTAGAATTATTTAGTTTATTGTTGAATATACAGTGATCCTTCCACATTTGCTGGGGTTAGGGGTACACCCCTGTGAAGGTGGAAAAACCACAAATAAGAAAACACTATTATTTTCACCTAAGAAAACACCTCTCTAGGAATCTGCAGGTCCCCCAGTACAACTCTGTGGTCAACATCTGCCACAAGTTGATCACAGAATCATGCTGGAGGACCTGCTAATGCTTAGAGAAGTGTTTTCTCTAGGAACTTCTAGGTTCTGTAGCACAACTCTATGGCCAACTTCTGGCAGAATTGCACTGAAGGACCTAGAGATTCCTAGAGAGAACATATTAATCAAAACCACAAATAATCAAATCCACAAAAGTCAAATCCACAAATGTGGAGGGACAACTGTATTCACATACTGTATATACTCATATATAAGTCTAGAAATGTTAGTCAAAAAAATGAGCCGAAAACCTGTGTTGACTTATCCATGGATCAATGTAAGTACTGTACTTTAACACTTATTTTAAAAAAGAACCATCCCCTGGTGAAAGGCAAGAGCATAATCTGTCCTGGAATTACTGGCCCCCACTATTCTCTCATCCACCCAGGCTTTAATATGAACACAAACAATGTCTGCTGGGATTTTGTATGTTCTTTGACATTGTTTTCCTTTGCTTCATCCTTTACATCCTTAGTTACATGCCTCTAGGTTTTACTCTCAATGGGTCATATCGAAATCCCTAATTTTGGCCCCCAAACCTGCCATTGACATGAGGTAAACTTATAGTCGGGTATATATAAAGTACCTTGTTGTGTGTCCTTCATATACCTTGTTGTTGTTTAAGAATGGTGATCCTAAGGTGAACTTATCACAGGGTTTTCTTGGCAAGATTTGTTCAGATGGGGGTTGCCTCTGAGGTTGAGAGAGTCTGACTTGCCCAAGATCACTTATTGGGTTTCCATGGCCAAGTGGGGATTCAAATCCTGACCTCACTGAGTCCTAGTCCAGCTCTCAAACCAATACCAGTACCTATACTCATATACGTACTCCATCAGAAACTTCTCTTGACCTCTCACAAATTGGATGCAGCCTTTAAAATTCAATATAAAAATATAACAATGATGAAAAGTGAAAAAAGATAAAATAAAATATAGTTCTTAAACAGAAAAGTCCAGACTACACATTATTCCAAAAAAGAAGTTGGCAAGTGCTGAAAAGCCCATAAAAACAGTGCTAGGCAGCCTTCATCCAGCCTCAGAGGGAGTGAAAGGCAGGCCCAGCTCCATCAGGCCTAGTCTGAAGTAAGAAGGGCCCTCCCTCCAGTCCATCTTCTATGGTCCCGGCCTCAGAGGGAGTGAAGAACCACTGGACTTATTCCCTTTCTCAACTATCATTCCCTTCTCCTTTTGTGTCATGCCTTTTTGGATTGTAAGCCTGTGGGCAAGGAAATGTCTATCTGTAAGCCACTTTGAGAGCCTTTACAGCTGAAGAGAAGGGTATAAATACAGTAAGTTAAGTAAGCAAATAAATAAATAAATTGTATTTATTTATATTCTGCTTTTTCTCAAAGGAATCAAAGCGGATTACAGCAATAAAATAACATACCATTTAAGAAATACAGTTAAAAGCCCCAGAGCCCCCAGCCCTCCCCCCAAATTATAAAAAAACATTAGTCAACCCATAAAAAGAAATTAAACAACAAGAAAATTTAAAACATTCCAACACAGTACAGTTTTAAAAAAATTATCCTGGGAGGCTATTCTATAATGTGTATTTCAGACGTACTAATTGGTAACTCTTCTTCAATAAATTCCCCTAACACGTACGCTTCTTTTTTTTTAGTGCAGCCAGTTGTTTCAAAGAATATCATATAAATTCCCTAAAAAATCATTAACTTGCTTTTACATCCCCCTTCCTTCCCCCCCCCCCCCCCCCGCTGCTTGTCATTCCTGAATCCGATCAGCTCTTGTCAAATACACATTATCACTCTGTTTACAAAGTCTCCACACCTATCATAAAAGTCAGAAATGGACTTCAGGGGCTTTGAGGCCTCTGATGAGATGAAAAAAGTAGTTTATGTAGTGTCTGATGAGGGAGGGGAATGGATTTCTTATTTATAGGGGGATAGAAATGGCAGGCGCTTGTATGTTCAGAATGATTTAGTTGCTGAGGGAATAATTCAGTCTCTAACTGTATATGTTGGTATATAAATATTGATTTCTGTCCAAGCATATCTATAATCTTCATTTATGATGAAGAGTGGTTTTCTCAAGTGCCACTGTTTTCCAAATGTCAGGTTATAAGTGCATCTCCATTCTGCACAAGAAAATCATTGTCATATAAATGCAGTTGTATGAAGAATAAAATAGGCAAAACCCTGCCTATGTTGAATCTCCACTAGAAATAGATTTACGGCTGTTCACTTTATGGGTAGCTCAGGGTTGGGTCTTTGTCCTAGGCATACAACAAAGACTGCAGGCCACAACCCATATGAGATGAAACAGGACTAGCAGAAGTCCCTTGTGCCAGTTCTTTGTTTTATTATTTAACACTGCAGATGTGGGACTAACCAGCTCAATGCTCTTAGCATGTAAATTTCCCTCTCCACACTGAGCTACCCAGAGAACAGATATGCCTCCCTGCCCTAAGATTTAACTGCCTACCTATGTGCCACTCTAACCTCTCTGGGGAAGGTATTGCATAACTGGGACAACACCCGCCAAAATAATCTATTCCCTAGCAACCACCTCCTCACATCATTTGACAGTGGCATCTGATGATACCTTCACTGGTCAGGGAATACCTGGTGTAGTTTTCACTGGCAGTTCTGTAGTTTGGATCCATTTCCCCTTGATTTTAGTGAGGTTATGCTAAACATTCCTATGTTGGAACTCAGCCTAATGTAATACACCAGGTTTTTGATACCTCTAATATAGGAATATTTGTATCTAAGGCAGGGGATTCATAAGGGCAATAAGAAAAACCCAGTCATTATAGGACTATTATACAAATACCAGCTGTCTACTTTATAAAAGCACAGCTGAGCACACAATTCTTTTCCTCATGAGTGACTGAGTGGACTGGCTGATGCTCTCTATTTTGCCATTTGTTCAGGTGAACAGAATCTAATAATGATTCTCATTAGAGCTGCTCAAAACACAGCATAAATGCAGTTATATTCCTAATCCATCGTTATGAATGTTCCTTATTATAAAGTTAGGTAACAAAATAATGCAGTTTCAGGAAAGAAAGAAAAAAGGATTTTCATAGATCATGCTATTTTTTTAAGGATAGTTTTTTTTTTTAAATTAAAATGCTGCAGTTCTATGGCTGCAGTGCTATGGCCGTGGGCAATTCCCCTGGGGGGAAAGAAAGGATTCCAGACACAGAGGGACTATGGAATGGAATTAGTGATGTTATGGGGTGAACCAAGGGGAGCTTTGGATTTGCAGGATACAAGGTTTTCCTGCTCTCCAGCTGTGTCCTAAAACAAACCTAGAGTTGGCATGACTGCCATCCCAGTGTCTGCACTTAAAGGAATATAAGTCAGTGTCTCATTCTCAGAACAGGAAGGAATGGCTCCTTTTCCTCCATTTCTGTCTTGCCAGCATGAGGTCAGTGTACTTTAGGTACACTGGAGGCTCTGAGAATGATGAACTTCAAATCAGTAGGTGGAACTGCACTCTCAGTGCAGTCTTTCTTTGTCTTGGGGCCAAAGTGTTGGACCGCAAAGCCCATGATTGCCAGCTCTTGCCTTCCTCTCTGGGGATGGTAGGATTTGTAAACAAACAATATCTGGGAATCTAGAACTGGGGGAAATTGTTTTAGTGGAAAGTTCCTATCTTTTAATTGTGGGCTGTCCATGCATTTCACTACAGGTTGAGTCTCTCCCTTATCTGAAATGCTTGGGGCCAGAAGTGTTTTGGATCTTTGAGGGGTTTTTTAGATTGTAGAATATTTGCAAGTATGTAATGGGGTATCTCAGTGATGGGAACCAAGTCTAACCCTGAAATTCATTTATGTTTTGTATAAATCTTATACAGTTGGCCCTCCTTATACACAGATTTTGTTATACACAGATTCAAGCATCCATGGTTTGAAAATGTTCAAAAAAAGTATAAATTTCAAATATCAAACCTTGATTTTCCATTTTTTATAAGGGGCACCATTTTGCTATGTCATTATATTTAATGGAACTTGAGCATACACAAATTTTGTTAAACATGGGGGATCTTGGAACCAAATCCCAGCGTATAACAAGCGTCCACTGACAGTAATTTTACACATAATATTTTTAAATAATTTTGTGCATGATGCAAAGTTTGTGTAGACTGAGCTATCAGAAATCAAATGTGTCACTATCTCAGCCATCCACAGAAATAATTTCGTATTTTGGAGGATTTCAGAATTCAGAATTCCAGAATCAACCAGTATTACTCCCAAACACTATTGGCATTGTCATCATCATCATCATCATCATCATCATCATCATCATCATCATCATCATCATCATCATCCCCACCACCATCATTCTCTTCCTGTGTGGTTGGTTTTACTTTCTGATTAGCTGTTCTTGGCCAAACTCCATAGGTTGTTGGAAATCCATGAATTATGTTCTCTGCATTAATTTTAACACATCAGGGCAGCTATGAAACAGAGACAAATTGAATAATGGTACCATGAGAGGCAGGGTTACCCCTTTCCTGTTCCTTTGTTTTTCCAGTTCAAATCACCAAAAGGTGCTGCTTGAACCATTGTAGAAGCAAATAGTACTGGGGCACAGGAAAGTGGTAATGCTCTCTTCAGGAGTGAGATGGGTCTTCTCTGAACTGAGTTTTCCCATGGCTGTTTAATGTTAAAAACAAACTGCTTAAATCCATTGTTGTGCCAATGCTCAGCTGCTAGCACTATGGTTCACCTTCTCTGCCTTTATAGGACCCCATCTCACTGAAAAACTGATGCTACTGGACTTGAAATCCCAGTATCTCTGACCATAAAGAAATACTGGGAGTTGCAGTCCTACAACAGGGGGAGGAGATTTCACAATTCCTACCCTTGTTGTAAAATAAAAAAATAGCAAAATTAACAACAAAAATAGTTCTCCAATCATGATAAAAAAAGAAAAGAAAAGGATACTGTTCAACAAGTTTAGTTTCATATTTTGAACTCACTTAAATTATATCCCCAGTGTGACTATAGGACTGAATTGGAGTTTGCTTCTGCAGCCAGGATGGTAAACACATTGATCTCAGAATAACCATCCTTTTGTGCTGAAAGAGCTATGTCTTTATAAATAATGAAACAATGTTGTGCAATCATATAAAGCATGCCCAACTGTCCTCAGCTAAAACAAAAATTCTCATTTTCCTCCTACACTTCAAAAGGTTACTGTAGTGAACCCTTGTTTGCCCATGCCACCCTAGGGCCAATTCACACTCAGAAATAACCTGGTGTGGTAAATGAATTATTTCCAGGATTTGCCACAATTGAATCTTTCCGTGGCATTGATTTGCCATGATCGTGGCATTTTATCCCTGATTCCATTCACATTGGCAATGGGATAAAATGCGATGGGGAGATTTGATCCTGGCAGGAGGGGGGGAGAGGAAGAAAAGCAGAGGCGGCGGGGAAGAGGAAGAGGAGGAAGAGGGGAGGCAGTGGGGGGAAAGGAAGAGGAGGAAGAAGAAGAAGAGCGAAGGCATTGAGGAAGAGGTGGAAGAGTGGGGTGGTGGGTGGGGAGGAAAAGGAGGAAAAGGAAGAAGAGCGGAGCTGGTGGGGGGAGAAAAGGAGGAAGAGTGGAGGCAGCAGGGGGAGAGGAAGAGGAGGAAAAGGAAGAAGAGTGGTGCGGAAGAGGAGGAAGAGCGGGGCAGTGGGGGGAGAGGAAGGGGAAGAAAAGGAACAAGAAGCAACAACAACAACAACAACAACAAATGGTTCTTTTGAAAAGAACCACAAGAAATCCCATTTCATAAAAACCCAGGTTAAGGGGGATCTGCACCGTGTCCCCCCCCCCATCCAGGTCAGAAAACTCTAGTGCAAGTGTGAACGACCCTCTAATTTGGGGCAGAAAACCTCAGTGCAAGTGTGAATGACCCTCTAATTCGGGTCAGGAAAACCTGCTCAAGTGTGGCATCCTATTACCATTCCAAACCATCCAGAAAAGAATTACGAGGGAGTTAACTGAAAAGGTGATTGGAAGTGAAGACACTCTGAAGGTTGAGCATGACTTGCCGAGGGCAGACCATTCTTCTCCATTTCAGACTTTAATCTGAGCCAGGGAAGAATTTGGAGCATTTAAAGTTTGAGTTAAATTGTGGTGTTGTTTTTTTAAGGCTCTCTCTTTTCCAAGCTAAGATTAGAGTACCAAAATGCATTTCTACTATTTGAATGTTAGGACTTTGTTTCACATGTGGATTTACTCCTTGTGTAGAGCAATTATTTTTTAACATGTTACTTCCAAGTTGTATAAGCTGATATCATTCACATGGCATTTGAAACACAGAACACCAAATTCTCACCAGACTAGGATAAAATGTCATGTTATTATTACAGATTTTGAAAGACTGACTTTTTCATTCTGATTTGCCTCAGTTGGAAACTTTTTTAGCCCCTTGTCTGTTTTTATGAAAATAGCACATTAGCTCTTCATTTTTTTTTTTAAAAAAGTATTATTTCAAAATGTCATTTTAGGATGAGAATACCAGGAGAAGCTAAATAAGCATGACTGGTCATGAATGTCATTTGTTTCCACCCACCACCCACTTCTTAATGAAGAGAGAGAGAGAGAGAGAGAAATAATGACAATAGCAAAAAAGCAGTCTGTGAAAATTGATTTCCCTAAACTGGGGCATATGTGGATTAGAGCTAGCCTGAGGTATTGGAGTCATTTCTATCAAGCAGGGAATGGCAAGATTATCACTAACCTGAAAGGACAGCTCAGTCGGAGCTGAGCTGCCAATTATGTGTAATGTATGGTGTGGGTGTTTTGAGTTTAATTTGGGAAAAGGGGTGTGCGTGTGCCTGTGTGTCTGTGTTTTAAGGCCACAGAAATCATGGGAATCAGTTGTGAATTTCATATTCCCTTAAACAATTTACTGGGAAAGAATCCAGGGGAAGTAAGAAACTCCTAGAAACATGTGATAGATGTTCACCAGAGTCTTGTTAAAAACAGTCTCCTGGTTTTGTTTGAGGTTTATTACACTACATATAATTTCAGACTTGCTGATACAGGAATCCTTCTAAGTTTTTTTTTTTAAAGCAACTCTACATTTATTCACTCTTCAGCCTCAAATAGGTGTGCTATATTCTCATGTCTTTTATGGGAATGAGTCAGCTGGAGAGAAAAGGGCATGAAATCATGCTTTAAGAGAAACAGCCACTTGTTCATTATGGATTATACCTTCATAAGAATAGTTCCTTGCAAAACAAGATCCTTCACACTATTTCCAAATTGATATGGCAAAAATAATATTGGCTTGAGTCTGGTTGCTATCACAACTCCCTGAAGCAAAGCTCTCTGCATACCCCTCCTCCCATGTATGAGCAAGAAAAGGAAAAGTTACCTTTTTGGACTACAGCTCCAAGAATCTCCCAGATAGTATGGCAGAAAATAAGGTTGCCTTGTAGAAAATACTGTTTCTGTTCAAGAAACTTTTTTTTCCTTTTTCTACCTGCCTGCCTTTTTTCATACAATAAATCTTGAACTGTGAATAGTATTCAAAAATTGCACAATTTTCAACAATTTTCTCACGACATAAGGAAAAAATGTAAAATTACTTGTTCTTGCCTGTGAAAATGAGATTTACAAAGATTTAACACCCCCCCACACACACACACACATGCACAAACACTACTGTTTATAGGCAAATGCACTCATTCAGACTTCAGCTCATCAGATTTACAGCACTCATACTTGCTTGGAGAACAGGATGTGGAAAGCCTGTTCTAGGGCTGCATCTGTACTGAAAAAATAATCCAGTTTGACACTACTTTAATTGCCATGGCTCAAGGCTATGGACTCCTGGGATTTTTAGCTTGTTCTGGGACCAGAGCTCTATCACAGACGAGGCTAAATTACTTACAAAACTACATTTCCCAGAATGACATAGCATTGAGTCATAGAAGTTAAAGTGGAATCAGACTGCATTATATCTGCAGTGCAGATGCAGCCTAGGAGGCCCCTATGTCTTCTGACTTTCTGTCTCAACGCTCAGGTACTGTTACTAACATGCCAGCCACAGATGCTGGCAAAACGTCAGGAAGAAACTGTGCTAGAACATGTCCACAGAGCCTGAAAAACCCACAAAAAACTACTGTGGCTAGTGCACGCATGGCAAGAAAGACCATCTCATAACTTGCACAGTGACCCAGAAGTGGATGGTTTTGGTGCTTCTTCTGGATGTATGATCTACATAGGGTGCTAGGCTGAAAGAAAAGGTGTGTTTTTAGATCTTTCTCCTTCCTCCCCAGCTTCTACAGGTTGTTTGGAACAAATTTCCTTCAGTTAGTTGCAAAGTACATTTCTTTTTCCTATTCCAGTTTGATGTTATTTGTACTAGATAAAAATCAACAGAACATGGCTTTACTTTGAGGTGACATTACTAAGCCCTATACATACAATCAACACAATTAAAATTGTAAATATTTTTAAAAGACAGCTTTAAGTTAATGGGGAACATTTTTCTGCCAGGTTTCAGACAAAATGTGTTTCCTGCCCTTGTGTGCCAAAATAAATTGTCTGACTGTATTTACCTAGGTGGGCAAAGGGAGGGCTGGTATTTGCTGCATTATCCTAGGCAGTAAAATGACTTAGTCCATTCCTGGTAATTGCATGTCAGTGGTACTTTTGGTGAGCAGAGGAGAATCCAACAGGAAGTCCAGAACTTGCTCATGGTGAAACTGTCCTCGGAAAAGGCACATGGAAAACCCTCTTCCATCATAATGTACCCCAACATACATAGATTTGCCCACTAGAGGATGTGTTCAGATAGTAATAAACATGATGTCAGAACCATCCCTCTGTGTCACCCAAAGGAAGAAATACATTCCCTGAATAGAAATTGGAATGAGCTATATCTGCCTCCATGGAAATTATGAGGAGCAATTTGAATTCAAGTGCCTTTTCCGCCAGTTACAAATCACTGCAGAGTGTTATTCACCATAATGCTGTCCAAACATCATTTTATTTATTGATGTTTATTGCTTCTCTTTTGCAGAGTGATGAGGTTTTGACTGTCATCAAAGCAAAAGCACAATGGCCTGCCTGGCAACCACTAAACGTGTAAGTAGGCAGGGAATTAAGCCTCCCATAAGACTTTCTTCCTCACTGTCCTCTGACAGGATACTCTAAATGTCTTGCCTTCCACCAAACTTTTATTTGTTTCAAAGAGCAACGGGGGTAAAATGCTGTTGATAAATGAGTTTTTTCAGTTTGTTTGTTGTCTCCTTCTTTTTTATATCTCTCACAATATTTCAGAAGGGAGAGATCAAGTGGGATACCAGATGAGGGGTTTTCTTTATATACCAGACATTATAGATATAAACTGATATCTGTTGTGTTTCCCCTGCTCTGATTGTGAAGATAAATCCACAGTGCTATAAATTAAAAGGCCAATGGCATACATGCTTACTCAGAAATAGATATTGTTGCATTCAGTGGAGCTTATTCCCAAGTATTGTGCAGACCTTCACTTTTCTGACAAAGGTAGCACAGGGAAATTCAGTGGAAGGGGCAGGAGTCTGTAATGGGAAATACTCATTACAAAACTACAGTTCCCAGTTTGTGAGAGGAGAACCATGTCCATGACTTTGTGATATGACAGTTCCCATTAAAAGCAGGGATAGCAAAAGTTTGGCCTTTTTTGAACTAAACAAAAACAAAAAACTCACAGTCCATTGCTATTGTTCTTGCTGGAAAGGAAGTGAGCAGATTTGTATGCCTGAAAAAATTTGGAAACCCAAAAGTTTTCACCTGCTATTTAAAGAAAAAAAAATGTTATATAATCTGTTTAGTCATATGTCGTTATTCTTTTTATTGGTCATATGTGGTCATTATTTTTGTTTTCTTCATGTTCAGCTGTAAATCTGTCTTTGCATTTTTTTTTCCTTGACTTTCTTCAGAAATCATTCTAAATGGGGGTTGGATTGAATGGCCCTTGTAATCTCTTCCAACTCTATGATTCTATGATTCTAAATTGTTGCTATTTGATGCTAGTAGTATGGTGTCACCTTCATATTTTGGATTATTGCTGTTCCACCCTCCTTCCTCCATATTAAATCCTGCTTACTTTTTAAAAAATATTCTTTATTTACAGACAATTCACACAAAAAGTAGCATGTATGCATAGAAAGAAACATACATATAAAACCTCAAAAGTGAAAAGCAGTCATATTCAAAAGGGATCATGTGGTTTCTTCATATTCTGCCCTGATAGTAGCCTCTTGTCCTAAGTACAGGTTACACATCAGGAAAAGCAAGTGTTGTGGCACACCCATTTCTTTTAAGAGTGATCCATAGTTTTTAATGATCTACAGAATCCAAGGCTTTGCTATAATCTATAAAGCACAGAGAGATTTTCTTGTGAAATTCTTTAGTGTACTCAATTATCCAACATATGTTTGTAATATGATCCCTAGTGCTTCTTACTTTCCTGAACTCAGCATGGAATCTGTCTTTTCTCTCCCCCTATAGGGTAAAAGTCTTTGTTGTAGAAATTTGAGCATCACTTTGCTGGTATGGGAAATTAATGCATTGGTCCTGTGGTAACCTCATTCTATCATGTCCCCTTTCTTGGGGAAGCATTTGTAACCTGTAGGCCATTGTTTTGTTTTCCATATTTGTTGTCAAATTTTAGATAGAACTAATAATTGTGATTATTATTTTTTATCTCAAATACTCTGAGTGCAGCTTTCACTTTACTTTTTAAAACTGTAGGTTCATCTTAGGATGGTTTTTCCTTTAATGACTGTCATCCTTTTATCTCTTTAGTATACCTCTTCAGTGTACCTGTCTCATCATCTTTTCATTTCTACTTGATCATGTAATGTGTTCCCCTGTTGGTCACATACCATCATAAAATATAAATTTCCTTTCAGTTTCTTAGATCTTGTGGAAGATGTCTCTTCACTTCTCTCTTATCTGTCTTTAACTTCCTGAAAAATTTCATTGAGGCGTCTCTTTCTTTTGGGATAAGTTGGGGGGATACAGACCGCCCCTTTGGGGCGACCTGCACCCGCCCCTTTCCCTGACTGATCAAGGCATGAGCTGCCACAGCGGCAGCCCCGGAGCCCTCGACCCACTGCTTTTCCTGGCCTTGGGGAAGTGGCAAAAGGCCGCTTCCCCACGGCCTGGAAAGGGTTGTCCTTGGGGCTTCATGCCCCAAGGACAGCCCAACAGCAGAGGAGAGAGAAAGAAAGGGGCCACTCAGCCTTTCTCTCTGTATTGCTGGCATGGCTGTTTAAAGGCTGCACCAGCGATACCCGCAGTGGAAGGAGCTCCAAAATGGAGCTCCTTCTGGTGCTGCTGAAAGGGCACCACAAGCGCTCTTCAGTGGTGCCAAGATGTAACGGCCGTGCCATGCCGTTTGGACGTGACACGGCCGTTACATCAAAATGGCGGCACCCCTGTGTACAGGGCGCCGCCATTTTGACACCCCCGTCATGTACTAGGGGTGGGGCCTGTATGGATGCTGCATCCTCGGCCAATCCCTAGCACATGACAAGGGCAGCGCAAAGGCCCCTTTAAATTGGGCAATATAGTATCTTTTTGCATTCCTTCCCGACAGTGTCCCTGGTTTCATTCAAGAGTTTGAGTCCTGGCTCCTGGACAAATAGGCTTAATATAGTCAGCCCACTGTAACCGTGGATTTTTTTTTATCCATGTATTAAAGCATCCATGGTTTGAAAATATTTCTAAAAATGTATAAATGCCAAAAAGCAAACTTTCATTTTGCCATTTTATACAAGGGATACCATTTATTATTATTATTATTATTATTATTATTATTATTATTATTATTATTAACCTTTATTTATGAAGTGCTGTAAATTTACACAGCGCTGTACATGCAATCTTTTTAGTTAGACGGTTCCCTGCCCTCGGGCTTACAATCTAAAAAGACATGACACAGAAGGAGAAGGGAGTGGTGGCAGGAAAGGGTAAGAGGTCTAGCAGTTCCTCTCTACCTCCGAGACCTGGACCAAGGTAGATGGACTGGAGGAAGGGCTTGGCTTCAAAATGGAAGGTTAATCTTCATCCAGGGAAAATACATACTCTCAAGTAGGATAATATATATACAATACATAGCAATACAGGAAATGGTTCGATAAACAGGCAACAAAAGAACATCAGATAGTAAGCAACAATTATGCAATGCCTGGGAAGGCTTCTCTGAACAGGATGGTTTTCAACTCCTTTTTGAAGCTAGTTAAAGAAGTGATGGCTCTTGCTTGTGGGGGAAGAAGGTTCCAGGAGTGAGGGGCAGCAAGTGAAAAGAGGCAAATCCGGGTTGGAGCAGAGGAAATCCTGGGCTGGGACAGGAACCTTTGACTACCAGAACGGAGGGCCCGAGTGGGAAGGTGAGGAGAAAGAAGGTCTGATAAGTAAGGAGGGGCCAGTCCATGGAGGGCTTTGAATGTCGACAGCAGGAGCTTATACTGAATGCAGAAAGGGAGAGGGAGCCTTGTAGTTGTCCTCTGCTGTACTCCAGCAGCTCATTGAGTGTCATCTAACCAGAGTTTCTCATCTTCTGGCACTATCTCTTGCTTAATTTTGGATTGTCTCATCATAGGGCTTTTGTGGT
This sequence comes from Sceloporus undulatus, assembly GCF_019175285.1. NCBI lineage: Eukaryota > Metazoa > Chordata > Lepidosauria > Squamata > Phrynosomatidae > Sceloporus > Sceloporus undulatus. Next base: position 282,513,759 of record NC_056522.1, on the reverse strand, counting down.
AAAAGGCATTCAAAAGGGGTTTACCATGCTTCCCTCTCCACAGTACTAACAAGTGTTAGCTATGATGCCGCTGTCTTTGTCTTTGTCATTGAGAAACCATCCACCAATGTCAACCTCCACTATTGTTGCTGCCCAGTAGCTATTTGGCACATTTATTCTGGCTCCTTAGTGAAAGGAAAGTTATCTGACATGAAGATCCTACCACCAGCACTGCTGCCATCAGCACAGTCTCTTGCTGCACAATCCCACCACTGTGGAATGATAGTGCCGTTGATGAGGGAGATCTCACGCAGAGTGGAAACTCCTTTGTTCTGATCATTTTCTTTCCACATTGTTACTAAAAAAGTGAGAGGGCTTGAAAAACCCCACCAGCAATGCCAGCGTCTCTTTAAAATGTTGGGGAATATTAACTCTAATGGGGGCATGCAAGAGGTGGGTAACTTGTGATGCGATTTCTGAAGCCATTTTATATCAGGAACAACTACAAGAGAACTTCAGTTTCAAATAACTGATACGTTTTTTCCAATGTAAAGTCAAAGGCTTTCATGGCCGGCATCCATAGTTTTTTGGGGGGGGTGTTTCAGGCTATGTGGCCATGTTCTAGCAGAGTTTATTTCTGACGTTTGATGCTGGCGAAACATCAGAAAGAACCTCTGCTAGAACATGACCACATAGCCTGAAAACCCCACAAAAAAGAAGACGTTTTTATTTAGAACTGTACAAAGATGCACACACACACACACACCAGAGCAAAGCCACATGTACAAAATTCAACCAAGGCTACAGAAAGTGAGGTTAGAAATGTTTGGATAGAGACAATTAAGGGTTAAATGGGGGCATAACTATCAGTTTAGCAGAGGGATATCCATAGAAGGGGTAGTGCTGATTCAAGCAAGGGAGCATCAATAAAAAAATGAATGTTGTCAAAAACATGAACACTTTCAGTTAGCAGCCAAAGACATACTGTAAAAATGCAGTAAAAAATTAAATTGAGAAAATAAGGAGCTACCCCAGGGTTCATTTTCTTGGTTGTTAACAATATGTATACTTGTGTTTTCTATTGTGCAATCATCATCTAGGCTCCTGATTTTTGTTTGGCCAAGCTGTTTTGTTTAAATTTCTTTTCCCAAATGTCTCTTATAATGATTTTGCCATCAACAGCCTCAATGATTCAAGGCTTATGCTTGATTTGGCTAACCCTGTGGCATGTGTACTTTGGCATTTGATCCTTTCAAGGTTTTTGCCTAAACTATATAGCATCCTATTCCTCACTATTCTGTCTGTAGTTTGGGTCTGTGAAACATTGCCTTTTCCAAGGTTGTCATTCCTGCACCTTTGAAAAACAAGATTAAAGAGAAAAATTAAATCACAACTTCTCTGGTCTTTCTTAACCAGGATGTTTTAGCAATGAATATTTTTTAAAAACAACGTGTATCTCCCTTTTTCATGAGTACCTATTTAAACATTTTCTAAGCATGCTGGCTCATTCTTAGGCTTTTAAGACACTCTCAGTGTTATGTATTTCAATTGCCATGCCATTAAATTTGATCTCATTGCAAACAATGTCCACAAGAAATGATGCAAATATTGGTAATTTAAAATTTCATACAGGGGTTTACTCATTGCTGTCACATCACATCTGCATATCGCTTATTTGGTGAATTGGATTTGCTCAGAAAGCATATCTAATTTCCACAGTCCTCACATGAAGTGGTGGCTTTGGAATCACAGCTGCAAATCCAGAATGGGCTGAGTCTGCTATGGATGCAGCCATTTTCTTGGTTTGGGGCAAAATGCATCTTGGGAGGGAAAGTGCCTACCTTTTCAACAAGCATTTACTGTTGGTGTGGAAATTGTACAGTCCTCCCCCCTAGATGTTGTTGGATTACAAATCACAGCAACCAACATAGCCAAGGGTAAGTTACAGTTTGTAACTGTATAACATAATTTCCACCCATGTATTGCTTGTTAAGTGTGTGTGTGTTTGTGTGCACCTGTACATTTTCTTTCATTCTTTTAGCAGCTGCACATCCTCTTCTTGTGTCTAGGACAGGGGTTCTTAATCTTGGGCCCTTCAAAAATTCAAAACCCAGTACCCCTGATTCACAGAAGGTTAAAACAACAACAGGGGAACCAAAGAAGAAAACATTTCTAGACATTTCTTTAAAACTTCTATTCTATTCAGGACTCCTTGAGACATTGGGAAAGAAAATGGTTAAGAGAGCCAGATGCTAAACTGTGTAGAAAATAAGGTTGTAAAATAAAGGGGTCAGGGTTGACAGTGTATTTATCAGAGTAAAGTAGCAGCCTCAGGTAGCATATTTTGTTTCTGACAAAAGGATATCAAATCTTTAAGTCATTTCCTTTATTTTTGTTGTATTTTCAATGCTGACTTTAGAGAGGGGTTTATTGGATTTTCTTTTTCAGGTACCCAAATAACTTGGCTATCTTTGGGAATTGTACACCTTGCCTTTCAGTGGGCAGAGACAGTGGCGTTTTGTTTTCTTTGTCAGGAAGGAAAATGTTTTAAAGCACCCTTGAAATGGGTGGTGGGTCTCTGTGTTAGAATCCTGCCTAGTTAATTGTCTAGGTTATACAAAGCTTTTGTTTTCTTGTCAGCTGTCTGCCTATAGGCATTGTCCCTCTGTCTATCCATCTGTCCATGTGTCCATCTATCTTGTTCCCTACTGGCCCTGATTCAGACACTGGCAGGAAGGTCTGTAGATCAGGTAGAACATAAACTTGAGATACAGAACATCTCAGAATATATGTTTTACCTATAGAAAATGGTTTACAGGTTTTCAGTTTCTGTCACCTCTGGAATGAGTCCTATCTGAAATCTTACCTCCTGTCAGTTAGTGTCAGCATTAGTGGGCTAGAAGGATCAATGAACTGGCTCAGTATGAAGCAGCTTTCTGTGTTCATGACAGTAGGATTATATACATGCTGTTCAGTTGTGACTAAACTAAGCAAACAAAGGTCTTGATTTTGAACTGAGAGACTTAGAAATGGGATGCATCTGCAATAGCCTCCTCTCCAATCCCCTCCAATCCACCTTTTCTCGGCTGTAGTTCAGAAACCTATAGCGTCAAAAACCTGTAATTCAGGCACAGTGTCTGGCACCTATCGGGACTTTTATGGATCCTTTGGAGGACCCAGCCAATGATGCCATCGCTCTTCATCCAGCTGTATGAAAATACCTGGATGCTGGTGTGTTTCTGTTCTAATTCTTCATTGGGCAGGAAATGAAAAATTTAGGGGGACTGCAAGTAAGAAAATGTCAGTTTTGGGAAAGGATTTTGGTCATTGTATACTTGGTAGTGAATTCCAAATTCTGCAACAATTTAAAAAAAGTGAGTTGCAATGTTGTAAATCTGACTTTATTGTTGTTGTGTGCCTTCAATTTTTTTCTGACTTATGGGGACCCTGAGCTGAACCTATCACATGGTTTTCTGTGGCTGAGAGTGTGTTATGTGCCCAGTGGGTTTCCATGGCCAAGTGAGGAATTGAACTCTGATCTCCAGAGTCATTGTACAATGCTTAAACCACTATACCACACTGATTCTAAGGACTTTATCACACGGGGAAAATCGTGGGTTTCAACAGCAAAAATCAAGTGAAAATCATGTAATCGCCATTAACATTTTCACATGACCTTGTAGTTAAAGTGTCATTATTCCAGGAATAAACAGGCAATAAACAGCAACAAATCATTCCTAGGGAAATCCCAAGAATGATTTGCTGTTTATTGCCTGTTTATTCCCGAGATAATGGCTCTTTAATGATGATGTGTGTGAAAATGTTAATCAAGGTTGCATAATTTTCACTCAATTTTCACTGTTTAAATCCCCAATGTTCCCTGTGTGATAAAGTCCTTACATAATCTTAATTCACCCGCAGAATGCTAGTCAGAGAATACCTGACTTTCCTTAGGGCAAAGTTTGGGATTATGCATTCCTTACCCATTCTATGCGCAGTTTTGCTCTTCCCATCCACACCCACATCCAGTAAAGTACAGAACCACCTAATAAGGACTGGCCCAAGACATTTTGTTTCCTAAAGAGCAGAAACAAATGGCATTCCATTCACGTTATTTCTTGATGCATAGAACCTAATACAGGTTAAGTTGTGTACTTTCACATCAGAGGTAGAAAATTCCAGAAGGACCTCTACTCTCCCTGATAGTAAAAGTATGATAAGAATAACTGAAACTAAAACTACTATTTGGGGTGACTTTTCATGATACCCCAAACCAGGTTTCTGAGACTGTCGACTTATTTAACCATCTTGGGGTTCATTCAAAAGTCTCACTCCTTTTTGTGAGTATAGGATTTCTGCTTGAGTAAATCATGTAGTGGCCATGCTTGTTCCAAAGGAGAGATGAACAGTAGGTAAAATAGTATCAGGTTGATGGAAGAGTTTAAAGAATTCAAGTGTTAGATATGTTCTTTGCTACTTCCAAGGCATGAACATTTCTACAACTATTGAGATTTAGGGGCTATGCAGACCACACCAAAGGGGTGGTCCGTAGCTGTCCCATTCCTGGCTGGATCAGGGCTGTGGCAACCTCACGCCGTGGCACCGATCTCACCTCTGGAGAGTGCAAAAAGGAGACGCAAAAAGCAGCTCTTTGTTGCACTCTCCAAAGGCTGTATGGTGCCCTTTTGACGTTGCATCATCTGGATGCAGCGCCAGATTCGCACCATGATGCCACATGCCATTTGGAACAGCGTGTGGCATCATGATGCCCTGGGGTGGAGTCAGGGCATACAGTGTCAGGACGCTGCACCGTGATTCTGCAAAGTGGAGAATTCACTAACAGGGGAATTTACTAATAGACAAAGAGTTCACAAAGTGCCTGTCTATACAGGACCTTCCTCAATTAAAATATGGCTGTGATTTTGTTTGCTTTGTTTTAACAATGGCCAAAAAGCATTTTCAGTTAGAGAAGTGTGATTTGTGTTCTCCAGAAAAGGACACACTGTGACAAGCCCACTGTAAAACCATATAGACAATGGGATTAAATGGCACCCAAGAGCTCTTTTTCAGACGTGGATATTCCTGGGGAAAATGGTTAAGGGATCAGGCAGAACAATGTTTGAAGCTCCAGATATCTATCTCTCCAGAAGAGGCAACACATTCAGTGGGCAGGTACAGCTTTCTTTGTAGGTGACAGGGTACCAGAGGAGGTATGTCAGTGATTGGCCTGTGAGGAGGCAATGGAAAGATGGTGAGAGTGAATGGGTAAGCATGCAATGCAATGCAGGAAAACTGGTAAAAAAAATCAATTAAAAAAAGACTGGCATAGAATACCACCAGCACTGACTGTATCCATACCATACAATAATAGCAGTATGGTTCCACTTTAACTGCCACAGCTCCATCCTATGGAATCCTTGGATTTGTTGTTTCCTGAAGTTTTAGGGCCCCATCCCAGCCCAATCACTGTCATCTGGGGAAATGTAGCTTAGACCTCACAAGTGGAGAACTCTAATCTCCCCACACTACAAATCACAGCATTCCATAGGAGGCACCTATGGCAGTTAAAGTACTATGAAACTGCCGTAATTGTGTAGTGTGGATACTCTCAAATGTCACAGTCCCAAGCATCAAGTATGAAGAGTAGTGAATGGGCCGAAAGGTTTTATACTTTTATTGTTTTGATTATCTCTATGTACAGTGCAGTAAATTTTAATAATAATAATAATAATAATAATAATAATAATAATAATAATAATAATAATAAATCTCCTTTCAGAACCTTATTCCTACAGTTGTGTTTGTTAGCTTGTTATTTCACTATTATTTCAATTCATTTATTTCATTGTATGTCTGCGGGGCTAAAAAATGGTACCTTTACCAACTAAAATAATGTTTACACTTCCGTTTTCCATTTTGCCTTTGCTGATTAAACTATGACTTAGCAATCATTAAAACATTGCCTTTGATTAAAATAAAATTAGCTCATTTTTTATGCATAACATAACAAACTAGTGGCAGCAAGCATGTATTGCTAATTCTACTAGCAAATGAATAGGAATCATTTCTACAGAATAATCACCAAACTGCCACCAAGAAACTGATTTGCCAAGGCATGGGATTATACAATATATAACTATGTCAAAAAGGGTTGCTATATGTTCAAGCAAGATATTACTACACATTAATTATGCTGAGATTATGATAAGTAAAATATATCCACTCTCAGTTGTAGTCTTCAGTGATTATAAAGTTAGACTATGGTTGTCATAAAAAATTATGGCCCTAATCTTTCTTTTTAAAGATATCACTATTTGGAATAAGGAAACATTTTCTTGTGTGATGAAATATGACTAATAATTGTTCTAGTAGTTATCACAGAAATGTCAGTATTTGCCTGAAGTTAAAATATGTCATGGGTATCTGGAAAGCTGTGACTGCATTGCTGGATTTTTATGTTATTTAAAGATTAAGGACTGGCTGCTGTTAGACATAAGTCACCAAACTCTTTTGTTTTAAAATTATTTTTGTCACTCCTATTTTGTCTGTTTTGAGCTGGATTTTTTTTGTGTGTGTGTATCTGTGGTTTTTTTTCAGTGTTTGATGAAAGGGGGGGATACTATTCACACTTTAATTGCACACGTAGATCTAACATGAACAAGAATACCAAATCTTGAAGCTTACGTCCAACAGTTATTGGTACAAAAAAACAAGAGCAGAGCTGCAAGGGGTGGGGGGATGAGGGCATTGACCCCCAAGAGAATTTTTCTTCACTCCCATATTTCTAGCATTTTAGAGAGGGAGACACTGAAAATAGCTCCCACCTAACATTCTTATATTTGGTGTGTTTGCATTCCTTTGTTAACTTTGCCTGTTTTTTCCCTTGGGAAACATAAACTGTTTCTATATCTTCACCTGAAGTTTTAAATTACTATAATGTTAGGAATTTGAGGAGTGAAGAAAAATTTCACTTGGGTGGCAGAACTGTCATTCCTCCCTCCCACCCTCACAATATCTACACCCCTTGTACATACCTATACTGATCACAGGACTGAGAATAGGAGGAATGGGGGATGAAGAATCCCTGGGCCCAAAGGTCTGGAGGTCCCAGCCTCAGGAAGCCTGAATAGAGAAAACACAAACAATGCATTAAAAATACATGCTGGTATCTTGACAGACCAGAGAGGTTATATTGTTTATTGCTATATTTAGGAAGGAGGGCCCAGTTATGCCTCTTAGAATCATAGAAAGAAGGAAATTCCACCACATCCATAAAGAGTGTATTCCACTCTCAAATAGCTCTTATTGTCAGCAAGTTCTTCCTAATCACTTTTCCTGTAGCTTGCTTGTTCTGGGTCCTATTCTCTGGAGCAACAGAAAAAAAGCTTGCTCCATCCTCAATATGACATCCCTTCAAATATTTAAGCATGGCTATCATGTCACCTCTTAACTTTTCCTTGCTCAGGCTAAACATACCTGCTGCCTAATTTGCTCCTCCCAGGTCTTGATTTCCAGACCTTTTACCATTTTGGCTGCCATCCTCTGGACATACTCCAGCTTGTCGATATCCCTCTTGAATTGTGGTGCCCAGAACTGTGCATGACTCAGTATAGTGTCCCTAACTGACCCAAGACATTTTGCTACATGATATGATGCCCCTCCCATTCCTAGTAGAGTGCACTGAGTTGAATCTCATCATCACGGTTGGGTCTGCATCCTCTACAACAAATGAGAATGGTAGGCTATCTTAGAGAAAGAGGCATGGCACACATACGTGGGATACAAACCGCCGCTTTGAGGCGGTCTGCCGCCGCCGCCAGTTAGTCCGTGGGGGAGCCGGAGCCTCCACACGGCGCGGCTCCCCTGCGGACCGAAAAAGAAGCTCCAAAATGGAGCTTCTTTTAGAGTCGTGTTTGCGACGTAGCGAGGCGCCAGGGGCGCACTCGCTACGTCACAAAGGACGCGACGCGTACGGACGCTCAGCGTCCGATATGCAAAGATGGCGCCGACCATGTAGAAGGGCCGGCGCCATCTTGTATGGACGGAGTCCGTATTAGGCCCAGGGGCGTCTAGAAGAGATGCCCCTTTTTTAAAATGGGACGTCCTCTGGACGTCCCAAATGCCGGTTCGTAACCGGCCATAGTTTGGTTTCTCAGTACATGCTATCTCTGTTTAACTGTTCGAGGTGGCTGCCTCACTCTGCCTCAGGATGGTCTGGATGTATTTATAGTGGACTGAAACTTCCAGTATCCCTAGGCAGCACAGCCAATGGTGAGAGAAGCTAGGAGCTTAAATCCAACAATATCTGGAGGGCTGTGTGATTCCCATCCCTTGCCTAATGATCCTATATACAAACATGCACAAAGAGTTGAAAACATGAGTTATGTTGTTAAATTCCAACATGCAAGATACACTTGCATTTCTCTGTATAAACTTTGTATGAACATTTGTCTAATATGGAGACTCAAGTTTATGCAAAACCTATTCATTTTTTATTTTTATTTTTATTTTTGCATATTGGAATAAAAAAACAAGAAATTAAACATGATTTTAAAAGAATAACTGAAGATGTAGCAATGAGAAATCATCAAAACCTAGTCATATTGAAAACTCTTTTAGGTTTTGTCAAGACTCTTTAATTTTACTTGTGGATAAATTTTCAAGTTTGCCCTGGGCAAAAATGGTGCTGACCTAGGATTGTGCAGAATATCTTGGGTAATTCAACTTGTTTGGTTTCCCTCACATTTTCTCAGAAGTTTTGCTGGGGTGGATGACCCCAGAGGATTTCCCATTTCATTTTAGGTTGCTTTTCAGTGAAGTACATAGAACAATTAACTGTGTAAAATACCTCTACTTCAGGGGGATTTTTCTGTAACCTGAATCATGTCTTCAGGGTTGAGAGAGAGCCCTGCCAGTTACTGGCCTAGATGAACAATTTCCCCAATTTATTATATGTCACCACCTCTAGGCTTGAAATTTATAAGCCAGCTTTTCCATATAAATGAGTTCTTTAGATCATGACCATAAATTTGTACTATAAAATAGTCAAACCATAGCAGTCAAAAACATTAGGCATAGTTTGTGTGTCATTCTTCATGTGGTAAAGTCACCATGAGGTAATTTTACTACATAAAATGTACAGGCTGAATATTTTATTGAAAGTGCCCTTACATTGTGATAGATGGTTGTCTTAAATCCAATTATTAGTCCCAACTAGTATAGATCCACTAAATAAATGAGAAGTTGTTAAGTCAACACCTGTACAAATTTCATTGATTCAATAGGTCTATTGCAGTTGAAACAAACAGTTGGATTTAGGCATCCTGTTGGATTGCCCAGTTCAGAGTTACTCCATCACAACTCACTGTTCTGGTCACTGCAGAAGTCCGAATTCTGTTCTGACCATACATGACCAAATTCCCCCCCGCCCCCGAAAAAAAAGCCTACCTGATAAGCAAGCCAAACTGCCCCTGGCAACACAGCCATTTCCATGTTATCAGAGAGCAGAGAGATCAGAAAGGATGTGCCCACATACTTTCCTGTTGCTGGATATGCTACAAAAACATCATCCATAGGGACTTCCTGTGGATCCTCAGAGGTTCCTGCAGAAGCGTGCACCTTTTAAGTTATAGAAGGCTAACAAGAGCTGGTTTATCTTGCAGGACGTGAATCTGTGGTCCAGAGGACTAAGTAATGTGGTCAGTGCATTTCTTAAGGCAGAGGTGTGAATCCCCCACTCGATCACCCACACACTTCGTGAAAAAAATTCAGGTATAAAGAAACTGCCTGAAAGTGATAGAAATAAATATGGGCAATCACTGCCTGTGACAGCCCCAAGGAGAGTTGGAACAGCTGGCTGAAACCCAAAAAATTGCAACCAGAAGGGACTTGCAATCACAATTTCTGGCCCAATTTTATCTGAAAATTGGCCAGTGTGAATGGTAGCAGCAGTACATGAACAAAATAGACCCTGCACCTCCATTGTGATTGCTCACCCCTGCCTTATGTGCATAGCTGCATAATTTCCATGTTTGAAATCCTTGATACTTTGAGAAAAAGGTAATCATTTAATTGGAGACAGCTCCAATGACTTAAACAATATAAACAAACAAGCTTCATTTATATACCGCTTCACACTGCCTAAGCAGCATCTATTAGTGACCTGGGAAGGCTGCAAGCCTGAGTCAAGCTTGAGCCCTTTTGCTAGTCTTGAACTCGCAACCTTATGGTTTTGAGAGAGTGGCTGCAGTACAGGCATTTAACCACTGCGCCACCAGGGCTCCTTATAATTTATTAGCTACCATTTTGCCTTATAAAATAGAGTTACATGATATCTTCCTAACATGATAATATCCAAAGTTAAACAACAAACATCTGCACTGAAAAACAGTGTTCTGCTCTCCCCAAAAAATGTAGTTCCTATAACTCTATAGTTGGTAGCAGAACAGGGAGATCTTCTGTATGATACCCTCAATTTCCTTCATCCATGCAGTTCTGTTGCTAGTCCCTTAGGTGTTGAACAAACTGGGGAGTTTAATTAAAGAAATGAAAGATTGGTTAAATTTTAGTATAATTTAGTACTCTGTATGATCCACATTCAGTGGCTAACACATAGAAAATAAATTAGAAATACAGTGATTTCAGCTTTGATTAGCTGAACCTCCTGATGGTCTCCTGTGGTTCCTGCTGTCCGTGTGATGTTTGAGAAACATTACTCCATTGCCTTAGCCATCCTTCAGTTCTGAGAACTCTGTGTACAATTTATCTAGCCAAACTATCATTCAGTTAGTTTTGGTAAGGAAACCCATTGGGATGCTCATTTTCTTTGAGTGTGAAGCTTGGTTCTCTTTATTAAAATGAACTGAGAACAAATGAAGTGGACATTTAGCACATAGCATGCATTCATCTCACCATCCAGTTAGTATTGTTGTTGTTAACAACCTTTGAGTTGACTTCAATTCATGGTGACCCAGAGAATGAGACATCTCCAAGGAGTTTATCAGACAAGGGAAATTGGAAGTATAATCCAATGGCAATCCTAATGCAATCATGGGGTTTAACATTATTGCGTGATAGACTACCACACGCAATTTCAGGGAATGGGAAGTCAGTCTGAACGGAATCATGGGGTTTAACTTTATTGCATGATAAACTACCACACACAATTTCGGGCAATGGCAAGCTATTTTTGGCAATGGGAAGCCAGTTCAAACGCAATTTGAATTCACATAAATTTGCTGAATTCGCAAATTCATGTGAATGCATTCTGGCCCCACTTTCTTTTCATTTGAAATTAAGAGAAATTTCTCCCGTGTGATAAACTCCCAAGTCCCCCTATCCTCAACTGCTCAGGTCCTGCAGGTTCAGGCTCTTGGCCTCCATGATTGAATCTGACCATCTGGCATGAGTTCTTCCTCTCTTTCTATTGCCTTCCACTTTTCCTAGCATAATTGTCTTCTCCAATGAGCCATGCCTATGTCTGACAACCTCAGTTTAGTCATCCTAGCTTCTAGGAAGAGTTCAGGTTTGATCTGCTCTAGAACCCATTTGTTTGTCTTTTTGGACATCCATGGTATAATCCTCAGTACTCTTTTCCAGCTCTACATCTCACATGAGTTGATTTTCTTTCTATCCACTTTCTTCACTGGCCAACTCTCTCATCCATATATGGTGACAGGGAATAAAATGGCTTGGACAATCCTAACTTAGTGTTCAGTTTTATATCTTTGCACTCTTAAGATCTTTCCTAATTCTTTCATAGCTGCCCTTCCCATTCCTAGTCAGAGCAAGTAAGACCTGTGCTCCTCCAAACACTCCCCCCCCCCGGCCTTGGGATCCTCCAGAGGAAGTCAGAGCAAGTAAGACCTGTGCTTCTTCTAAGACTCTCCCCCCTGGCCTTGGGATCCTCCAGAGGAAGTCAGAGCAAGTAAGACCTGTGCTCCTCCAAAGACTCTCCCCTCTGGCCTTGGGATCCTCCAGAGGAAGTCAGAGCAAGTACAACTTTCTGCTCCCTCAGGACCACATCCTCCCTTCATTGGACTCTTCCTCAGAAGACCTGAGTTGACAATAGTCTCTATAGCTGCTTTAACTCCTCAGAAAGAGAGAGCCAGCTACAGGTTTTCTTTTTTCTTTCCTGTTTCTGCCATTGTCTCACCTTCTCCCCTTGATCACTGAGCAGTGAATCCTTTCCCTCCCATGTCTCCCCACATATCTCCTAACCTGATCCCCATTCAGCCTCTCCCTGTCTCCCTGCTTCCATTTCTTTGTTCCCTCTGGAACTGCCGCTCTGCTGCCCCTAAAGCAGCAGCAATTCATGACCCTTTTTTCTCCAAATCCTTTAATCTCCTTACTCTCACAGAAACCTGGCTCCCAGCCCATGATACTGCAACTCCCGCTGCCCTTTCTTTTGGTGGTCTCTCCTTCACCCACACAAGCCGCCCTGAGGGTCGAGGAGGAGGGGTTGGTATCT
>NC_056522.1:282368870-282486311 GCF_019175285.1 Sceloporus undulatus | reverse complement strand
TGGGAGCTGGGGATGTTTAGCCTGGAGAAGAGAAGGTTAAGAGATGATATGATAGCCCTGTTTAAGTATTTGAAAGGAAGTCATATTGAGGAGGGAGCAAGCTTGTTTTCTGCTGCTCCAGAGAACAGGACCCGGAACAATGGATGCAAGCTGAAGGAAAAGAGATTCCACCTCAACATTAGGAAGAACTTTCTGACAGTAAGCGCTGTTCGACAGTGGAACACACTCCCTCAGAGTGTAGTGGAGTCTCCTTCCCTAGAGGTCTTCAAACAGAGGCTAGATGGCCATCTGTCGGGGATGCTTTGATGTGGATTTCCTGCATGGCAGGGGTTGGACTGCATGGCCCTTGCGGTCTCTTCCAACTCTATGATTCTATGATTCTATGAGCCCCACAGTTCTCTTGTGCATGCTGACTAGAAAAGCCATAAGCTCACAATGTTTATTTGTTTTTCCCATATCTGCAAAAATAGAAGAAGAATCAGAGGAAGCATGAAATCAGGCTATCATTAGGTTATGTAGTTAAGTTTTGAGTTACTCAAATTCCCAACAAGGGACAGAGCAGTAAAAGAACGGCATTGGAACACATAAATAACCAGATAATTCATGGCATTGACAAAGCAAGATTCTTCTGTGTTTGCTGAATAAGATTCTCTACTAAATCTATACTAAACATTAATCAGCATTGACAAAGGAAGATTCAAATCAGTGAGCTTCTCAGTTTTGATAAATGAACGGATTTAGATAAATATTAATGAAATCCCTGAAGCACCAACCCCAGAGAACTAGTAACAAGACCAAGTCACTATTGTCAATTAGTCTTCCAAGAATATCCTTATTAACAATGCATAAAGACATTTTTTAGTAACACATCATCATCTCCAGTGCATACAAAGTTACATCCACACAAGAGTATCCAAACTTCTATTTAATTTATAGTAGAAATAAGATCTCCATTTCCTTTGCCTGCTGGCATTGTAATTTATTCTGTCTCCATACTGAAATAACTGGAATAGGAAAATATTTGTCTGTGCCTTCCCCTTAAAATATAACATAATTACATTTGGTTTTCTTAAACTTTAACCCTACCAGGACACTAAAAGAATTTGATTATGTAAAGTGCTCTTTTTAATTGAACTGCTTAGCTCACCTTATATACTGCAATGCAATTCAGCCCTTTTTCTATATTTTGCGCTTCACTGTTTCAATTTCTGAAAGGGTAAATCACAACTGAACAAATTGGCACTGGAATTGTTGTTTTGCTCAGTTAATCATGTCCTTCATCTATCCAGCTAAGAAGTATAATTAGTAAAAAGATGTATTTTGAACACACAAAAATAAAAAACATCAAAGCATTTGCTCAGAATGTGACTAATAACTAGAATTTTGAATTGTAAAACACATAGTTGCTCTGAACTCTAATTAACTGACAGTTATGTTCACATTTTAATTTTTATTTGCTATCTTCATGAAAGTAGAAAGAAAACTGGTACAATAGTCATTTAATAAACTATCATTGTATAGCATTAGAATTAAATTATAGTATTTTTGTAGTTTTTTTAAAAAAAATCAATTCCCTTTAATAATTTGAAAGTGAAAATGTGAACATAATTTCACCTATAGTCAATAGGTCTCACTCAAGAATTGCATGAAAATGAAGGTGAATTTATTATTTCATGTTGCCTATTAGATGTGTGATTAATGATAAATGACTCGTCAGACAACTTCTGCTTACAGAAGTACTGTCATGGGCTTTGCAATCCAAGGGCATCTTTTAGCACCTCTCATTACAGAGCAGAGGGCCTAACTGCACTATTTCTCAACCTTGCTGGGATTAAACTACATACAAATTCACTTGGCCTTCAGTATCCACAGTTTCAACCATCCACAGTATGAAAAAATTCCAAAAAAGCAAACCTTGATTTTGTCATTTTATGTGAGGGACACCATTTTCCTACTCCATTTTATATAATGAGACTTGAGCATCCATGAATTTTGGTATACTAAGGGCCCACTATATATGAATACCAAAGGCCCACTGTGTATAGTTTTCACTCTTAGCAGGCTATGTAGCACTGAAGTAAGGTACTCGACACAATAACAGATGAGATTGGAGTAGGCTAACAACTGATGAAGGGTGTACTTAGATGTTGTTTGCCTGCATTGCCATGGGTCCTCAGTGCTGGCTATTTTCCAGGGCAGGAATAAAAGTTAACTAATTAATTAAGTTCAGTTAGGAATTTTGGGGCTGTACCCACTGCCCCTTTTAGTGCCAGATCAGAGCCGCGGGAACCACATGCCATGGCCCTGATCTCACCTTTCCACAGCGCAAAATGGAGCCACAAAAAGCGGTTCCTTTCTGCGCCATGGTAAGGGCGCCGTAGCTGCCAGCCACACAGCTTTTCAGTGCTCCTTTGGTGCTGCATCATCCAGAGGAGCGCCATGATGCCGTCTGGAATGTGGTGTGGTTCGCAACATAATGCTGGCCTCAAAGTAACAAAAAAATCCTAAAAATGCATATTGCTTCCTTTGAGACCATATATACTCGAGAAATTTATGCCCCAAAATAGACTCCAAAATCATGAGTCAACTTACATACGGGGCAATAAGTTAATATTGCTTATAAAATTCTTAAAAGAAGTTCCCACTCTTCCTTTGAGTCCTCATGCTCTCTCTCTCTCTCTCTCTCTCTGTGTGTGTATGTGTGTGTGTCGCCAGAGCTAACAAATGGAGTGCCCACCCTTCCTTCATAGCCAGAGCTAACAAACAGCTGCTGGGACAAGGGCGGGGGGGCTGTACACCCCTAAGAGTCCCTGTTTGAGTCTGTGTGTGTGTGTGTGTGTGTGTGTGTGTGTTATCCCCAGCCCTCCTTCATAACCAGAGCTAACAGCTGCTGAGACAAGGGAGAGATGGGGGGGGTTTGTACAGACCATCCCTAAGGGGCACCCTGCAGCAGCTTTCAGCTGTGCCGAAGCAGGGCTTCGCCACACCACGGCACGGCCCCAATCTGACCTTTCCAGAGTGCAAAAAGGAGTCACAAAAAGCTTCTGTTTGCGCCCTGCAAAGGGCACAATAGCCATCGCACTATGGCTTTAAGACACTGATTTGGCGCTGCTTTGTGTGGACGCAGTGCCAGAGGAGCACCGTGATGCCACATACCATGTGGAGCAGCGTGCGGCATCATTTGAGCATGCATCATGTGGATGCCATGCCCCAACAGGCCAGCCTTAATGGCCGGTCTGCACAGGGCCAGAGAGAGAGAGAGAGTTTGCCTCCCTGTTTGAGTTCCCATGTGCGCTCTCTCTCTCGCGTGGTGTGTGTGTCTTATCCCCCAGCATTCCTTCTTAGCCTTTGCTGGTGAGGCGTCTCTTGCTCTCTCTCTCTCTTCTCTTCACCCCTAGGATTTCCAAGGCTCATGGTTTGCAAAATGGCATACTCTCTCTCCCGTGAGGCAAAGGAAAGAGAGAGAGTGTGGCATTTTGCAAACCGTGAGCCTTGGAAATCCTGGGGGTGAAGAGAAGAGGGAGAGAGAGAGCGAGAGAGGTTTCTACTCCATTTTGCAAGCCAGGAGCCTTGGAAATCCTGGGATGAAGGGAAGAGTAAGTGAAAGATGTTTGTACCCCATTTTGCAAGCCATGAGCCTTGGAAATCCTGATGGTAATGGGAGAGAGAGAGAGCATGCCGAAGTTTGTTTCCCTATTTTCCATGCTGAGACTGTGACCCTTGGGAGAGGTCCAGAGAGGGAGAAAGAGGGAGGGAAGTGGTGCTTTGTTTCCCCCTTTAGATCTTTTGTAACATGCCCCAGTGTTTGACTATCCATGTGTCATATCAAAAGCCATGATTTTGACCCCGAATCTGCCCTTGACTTATACATGAGGTCAACTTATACACGAGTATATACAGTAAGCATTAATCACATTTTTTCCCCAAAAATGAAAGTCATGTCCGTGTGCAAGACAGCTCTTAATTAGGGTTATGTTAATGGTTCCATCTCATTCTTGCTGTGATTCTCAGTTTCCCACTGGCATTCCCATTTTATCCTGTTTCCGTACAAGGTTGCAAGACTCTTTTTTTTTCACGTGGAAGTGTACATATATTTTGTGTGATTTTCCTTTGGAATACCTGTATCACAAGCCTTGAAAATGAACATATTTCTAAAGCAAAATGCATTCTGCTGGCAGCCCCAGGAACTGTTGAAATGGTTATTTCCATATGTAAATGTGAATTCAAGAAATCTCTCCTCTCTTCCTACTCTTAAGCAGAATTTTTGCCAAGAAAAGTTTTGAACCTAGGTCTCACAAATTTACCAACTGCATGTTGTGCTGGTTTGTAGATGAATGTGGCAACATTTAAACCAAACCTGCAACCTTACATTCTCAGTACAAATATAAATATATTTGATAGCTCCCAAATTGAGAAATTGTTGTACAGTAGGCATTAATGGAATTGGCTACTACTGTTGAAGTAGCTAATGTGGCTTCAGGTTGAATCTAATTTAGAGTGACCTCATCATAGGATTTTCTTGGAAGATTTGCTCAGAAGAAGTTTGGCCTTGTCATCCTTTTAGGGTGGTAGAGTATAACTTGCCCAAGATCACCCAGTAGGTTTCCATGGATGAGCAGGGATTCAAACACTGGTCTTCCAGAGTCCTGATCCAACACGCAAACTGCGACACCACATTGGCTCCCTTGCTGCTACCATATACCTGTGCAATATGCTATGTTGTTCCCTTAGGTCTTTTTTATATAAGATAAATGTAATTTTTCTCCAGTATTGTCAATATAAATTTGTAATATAACATGGATTTAGATAATGAAGGCTAGACTGAGGTGAACACTGTCAGCTGTGTTGAAAAGTTTCTCTGTTTTAGAGATCTTTTGTAAGCTGCATCAGAAGAGCAATCTGTGAGCTGATTTTCTCAGATCATTCATGTGATCAGTTCATGAAAAAGAGCCCTTCCGCTTAATAGGCATCCTTTTCTTTTCTGTGCATCAACATGCAATCAAATCTGATTGGTTTTCAGTGCCCATGATATCATTTGCCATCAGTCACTTCACTGTAAGATCACTGATTAGAAGGGAGGACACTAAGAAAAAGAAAAAAGCTGTAATCAGAACGAAATAAAAGGATAACTACAAAGTTAGAAAAGAACAGGGAAAGCAAATAGCAGGAAAATCGCTTTTAAAAAGTGATGATCCCAAGGGTATTTAGGAAATGCTGCTTCTTCTTGCTATACTTTCAACTGAAAAAACAGGAAGGAAGGAAGGAAGGAAGGAAGGAAGGAAGGAAGGAAGGACACAGACATTTAGTACTATCTTAGAAATAACATATCTGTTTCCTCAAACTTAGGGTTTTATTTTTATTGAAATAAAAGACATTTGAATGATTTGAAAGTAGAAATATTTGAGCTGTTGTTTGCTGGTGATTTCCATGTCTGCGTTTTAGTGATCCATTCTGGATTTTAATCAGAACTTTTCAAATTGCTGAACTCTGTCCCCCAAATCAGTTCAACGCTTTAGCTGTTCCCTTGGATAGTTCCATAGATGGAAAACACTCTTTTACTAACAAGGCAGCTTCATAGTATACCTGAGTTAAGAACTAATCTGCTCTAGGAGTGGACTTATTCAAATAATACAAGGCTGCACAAAGCAGTATAAAATTGTTAGTTAACACTGCATATTTTGTGTTGCAGGAACAAGTAGGGGGAAATAACATTAAGGCTGCAATTTTATGCATACATTTTCCTGGGAGGACGTTCTATTGAGAAAAATGGGACATATTTTATAAGTCAACAGACATAGGACTGTCCTGTTAAAGTAGGCAGACTATTAACAGCTCCAGTCTGAATAAAAGTAGTATTTAGTCTTTATATAATTTAGAATAGAAAGTTGGCACGCAGTGGTTTACAACAGCATATGAGTGCAGTATTTTGTTTCCATTTCAAGGAAAAGCAACACCAGTGAAAATGAAATTCTACTGTATTTTCCAGTAAACTTAGGCATGGGACAAACCATCCCAAAAGGATGGTCTCCCAGTGCCTAGCTTTGGTCCGTGGGGAAGCCGCAGCCTCCAGACTGCGGGACACAAAAAGTGGGTTCTTTTTGCGGCACCATTATGATGCTGCAGTGTGCCAATGGCGTACTCGCAATGTCATAATGGTGCCGTGACGTGTGGAACCTAGGTGTCCATCACATAATAATGGCGGTGCCCATCTGTACAGGGTGCTGCCATTTTGACACCCTCGTCACGTGCGAGGGGCATCTAGAAGCACCACCCCTCACATGTGATGAGGGCGTCCTATTGCACGCATCTGGACCAGGCCTTATTCTTTAAAACAGGGGATGGGGAAGTGTCACATACACCACTGTTGAGACTCCCGAGTATACATGATTTTCATAATGGAGACATAAGGGCATTTTCCCCATGTTTGGTCTGCCCTACCCAGGAGATACCTTTTTTCAATGAGGAAGTTACCAAATGTTGACTAAAACAAAGTTTTTCTTTGATACATTTATCATTGATACTTTAGCTTTCATGTAAATGAACACATGACAGATAGCACTATATCCTCTCAGAAACCTGTTTGAGATATGTTATTTTGAAAGAGTAAATGGGTCAAGAAAACTCAACAAGCGGCATAGTTGAGCCAGAATTTGAACTGTCATTTCCACATGGGCCAAACATTCCACTTCCCAAACTGCTACCTTTTATAAACAAACATACTAGGTGTGGTAAATTATTGGTGACAATGATATTTAACAATAGCTCCAGGCAGTGGTGTCTCCACCTGGGCTGTCACCTGAGGTGGGAAGGTGGATTTTCTGAGGGGAGACCTTCCAGGGGTGGAGCCCAAAGGGTAGTACCCCCACATTGCTGTCATGGTGCATAGAATGGCACCATAGCAGCAAAGTGGGAGGCACACGTGGCTCTCTCAACAGCCATCCCAACGTCCTCTGAGTCCCGCATGGCCATGGCTGCATGGGACCCAGAAGGCAGCCGCCCACTAGCCCACCAGGTGAGACACCCCCCCCCCCCACGTGGGATGCCTCCCAGTGCAATCCACACCACCCTTCTCCCTTGTAATATCACTGGTTCAGGCCCATGAGAAATGAAGTAGAAACTGCAATTATCGAACAATATCACACTACACCAGTATAATGTTATTATTCCACTTTAACTGCTATGGCTGCTCCTATGGAATCCTGGGATTTGCAGTTTAGGAAAAGGTATTTAGAATTTCCAGTCAGAGAGCTCTTAGCCCTCGGTATACTACATACCCCAGAGTTCCACAGGAGGCAGCCATAGCCATCAAAAAAGAATAATAGCACTATAGCAGTGTAATGTGATATTGTTCGATAATTGCAGATATTGTTCAATAATTGCAGTTTCTACTTCATTACTCATGATCTCTGATATTAACATATTTTTTTCTCTGAGGAATCACTGCATTTGGTGGCAAAACTATGTGTCAAGGCTGATATAAAATGCATCAGCACTGCAGAAATAATCCAGGTTGTTGACACCATTTTAACAGGCATGGTTCAGTGACATGGAATTCTGGGAATGATTGTTTGTTGTGGAACTGAAGCTCTCTGACAGAGAAGGCTAAATGTTTTACAAAACTACAGTTCTCAGAATTCCATAACATTGAGCCATGGCAGTTAAAGTGGTTTCAACCTGGATTATTTCTGCAATGTGGATGCAGCCATAGGGACCAAAACAGGCATGTCATTATTAATGGAATTAACACTTGGTCTAGCATGGGGTTTTTGAAAGTAACTTCCACTCATGAAGCATGGGGGATGATTTGGATTAAGAATTGCTGTAGAGGGGGAACTCAAGGTCTAGTGCCACCCCATGGAGGCTATTTGTATCAGAAGGAAAGGTCTTAAGCTCCACCTGAGTTTGCTATTTGAAGGGATGTCATATTGAGGAGGGAACTGACTTGTTTTCTGCTGCTCCAGAGACTAGGACCCGGAGCAATGGATGCAAGCTACAGGAAAATAAATTCCACCTCAACATTGGGAAGAACCTCCTGACAGTAAGGGCTGTTCGACAGTGGAACACAATCCCTCAGAGTGTAGTGGAGTTTCCTTCCTTAGAGGTCTTTAAGTAGAGGCTGGATGGCCATCAATTGCGGATGCTTTGACTGAGAGTTCCTGCATGGCAGGGGGTTGGACTGGATGGCTCTTGAGGTCTCTTCCAACTCTTCTATGATTCTATGATTAGGTTATTTTCTTTGGGAGGGAATCCACCATGGCCATCACTGCAAATAACTAGTGAGAGGGTTGTCCTGAGCTCTCTCTGGACAAAATCCCTGGTTGAGTGAAAGGGATAAAGTCCTCATTCTGTTAAACTGAATCAGATCACCAACTTCACCACCTGGTATTCACTTTTCTTTTTTAAAGGGACTGCTAATTGTGAAACTCATATCGGGTTTGGGCTCTATTGATAATGTTAAAATGCAAGAATTTCAGTATTACTAATTGGTCCAAAGGAGCTGATTATGCAGCATAATTTTTGATTGGCAGATCTAGCTTTGAGCAAAACGTTCTTATGGTTTTTGGATGTTTAATTGCCATCTTAAATAAGCAGTTTTATAATTACTTTGGATGTTACCATGGTACGAAAGAAACGGATATATGTAAGCCTCTCTAATAATAACGTAAATACAACTTTTCTTTTTTTAAAAAAACAAACCCTTATTTTCTGTCAATGCTTGCTTTTTCCTTACCAGATGAATATATTGAGCTTCACATTTGTTAAAATCCCAGTACTGTCAAACCAGTTTGATGGCAGTAACCTTTCACAAAAATGGAATCTTATAGTGGTAAAGAAATATGTTTGCAATTTGGGAATTATGGAAAAGAAAGAGTAAGACAAGACAGTCACTTGTTTCTATGGAAACAGTGCAGTGTGCCTAGCTCAGCTGTTTCCCCTTCCTTTTTAAAAATCATTTTAAAGATAACCAGAATATGTCTAGCATTGAAGCATTCCTTTAATGTTGTCAAAAATAGAAGGGTGGAAAACAATTATACATAATAAAAGGTGCATCTGAAGCATGTAGAGAGAAGAAGAAAAAGAGAGAAGAAAAGTTGTGTATTTGTAAATTTTGACTTTGAACATGCAGCTTTGTGTATCTTTTGTGCTTTCTGGTTGATTAAATTATGAATTATAATGAGAATATCACTGCACTTGTTAATAGAGAAGAACAGAATAGGTTGAGAGGAGTTATTTGGAAGTAGCCCCACTTGAAAAGCAGTTCTGCTTGTGATTTTTCTCTGCCTTGTCTTCTTCCCCATTGCTTCTGATTTTCAGTTATCTGGATCCCAACAAAGAATGATTTAATTGTCTGCCATTATTCCATTCTGGATTTCAACAAAGGTCACAGTATACAGTACACGCATCTGACTCTTGCCAGGGCTGCAGCAGGGCTGCAGCAACCTTAGGCAGTCTAGATGTTTTGGTTTTCAACTCCCAGGAGCCACAGCTAATATAGCCAGCTGCAACAAGGGATGTAAAAAACACATACTAGATTGGGGAGGGGCAGTGTTTCACAATGTATATCAACATTATGATTCATAGATACCTGACTTAGCCAAGAAAATGGGTGGATTTGGGTGACCATTTGCACTTCAAGATTTCCTTTCATAATTTTTTGCACTAAACAACAGCCTGTTTTTTTATGCATAAAATATGAGGGGGGGGGTGTCTAACAGAAAACCCTTTTCCCTGCTAAAAAAATATCTTCTTCATGTTTGTGTGTTTGCTGGAATTTTGATGAAGGCAAATAAATTTTCTATTCAAAGAGGTCAATTGTTCCACCCAAAAGGCATGTGCCTTCCATGAAATTTAAGATTACTAAGTCCTGATGTGTCCACATAAGTCGAACACTGCACAGAAGTCCTTGTGGGGAACAAGAGAAGCTATTTCCTTGTGGAAAAACTGTTGCAATTACTTATGCTTGCCCGGAAGAGCAAAACTAGAGAAGGTGTTCCTCCCTAATAATAAGACATTATGGTTCTGATAATCCAAAACATCTGGAGGTCCAAAGTGTTTTCATCCTTACTCTGTGACAAGTTTCAAAAAACTTTCTGCTCTTGAATTCACTGGGGCTTACCTCTGGGTAAGTGAACCCAATGTAGTGAAAATTATTGCATTCCTAATGGCAGTTTTACTAGGGATATAATTTTTCAGTAAATTTCTTCTTGAAAGGAGCAATGGGTGATTTTAATCATTTTCATTCACTGCGAAAAAGTCTTCAAAAATCAGTTTTCAAAACTTATTCACAATTCAGGACTTATTCTGCACAAAATCTGTACATGGTTATTCCCCACAGAAAACAGCATTTTTTTTACATGCAAAGCAGCATTTTCTGGGCAAAAAATAAAATTTCTACACAGAGCTATTAATTCCTGTGCAGAAAATTCTATTCCCTGTATGCAAATTGTTTTCTATTTAAATCAATCATGCATAAATTTTGCACAGAATAAACCCCCTGTTATACTATAATTGTACACCAAATAAGTTCCAAACAGCAAAGATTCTCATCAGTCCAGGATTTTTCTCATCAAGGTTTCTCATGTCTCAGAAAATATGTTGTTGTTGTTCCTTCATCTTTACTATTTTGCAAATATTTTAAAATATTCTTTCTACCAGTATGCTTTACATATTTGCCATTCACTCTAGCACTTATCAAAGTTGTTGCTATAGATCTAATACTTTTTTGCCACTTCAAAGTAGGAGAATCTCTCACGGCTCATAAGGGTGTTTATATTTTAATAAGTGAAATATGCCTGTTGTTCTGACAAAATGAGTGGAAGTGTTGGGAGATGGATAAAGTTTGCTATGCTCACTGAAGGAACCATGTAGAATGAAATCTCTCTCTCCTTTTGTGGGTCTCTGTTAGCTCTCTCTTGTGGAAATTCACGAGCATCTTTCATCCATCATACTTACATTTACCCATGTTTGTTGTTGTTGTATGCCATCAAATCATTTCCGACTTATGGCTACCTAAAGGCCATAATGCCTATCACAGGGTTTTCATAGCACAGTATGTTTAGATGGGGTTTGCCATTGCCTTCTTGTGAAGGTGAGAGAATGTGATTTGCCCAAGACCACCCAGTGGGTTTTCATGGCAGAACAGGGATTCAGACTCTTGTCTCCAACACTCAAACCACTACACTATTCTAGCTCCAAGTACTTGAATTCTGGAAGCCACATTTGACTTTGCAAATATGGACATTGCAGAGCCACACACACACACACACACACACACACAGAGAGAGAGAGAGAGAGAGAGCATTTTTTAAACTTAGAGTTCCCCCTGCCCACAAAAAGGTGTGTGAGGAACAATGTTGCTGTTGTTGTTTTTTGCCCCCCTTGATATGTTTTATCCCCTTTTCCAAACCAGAAAGTGAAATGAAAATCACTTCTAGTTTTGTTAAAACGTTTCTACTGTGCCTAAAACAAACTGAAGGGAGGATGTGTTGAAATGACTCCCCAAATCCCTATGGGGACAGGGATATTTTAAGTATTTCTTAAAATCAAATTTGGAGGTTCTTGGGGCCACATGTGGTCCATAAGCCACCCTCTACCCTACCCTGAGGTATGTCAAAATATTTTGTTTGTTAGGGAGAAAGGTCTTTATTTTTAAAATATACATAGTGCTCAGGAACGTAATTCTTGAGGTAGCTGTAAGAATATACCGTATATCTTTTTATTTGGTTAGAAGGTCCATCAGTCAACACTAAAATTAATAAAAAGTACATTCCATAACAGAAGAATAAGAGAGACTGTGTTTCCTATCATAGGAAATAAAAGAAATAAATCATATCTGTTGTAGGTTTTCACAGCCAACAGGTATGGCAGTCCATTTCTTGTGATTAGTTTTTCATTTAAAATGCAGCTGTCAGTAAGAAGGACAAATGATCACAATTCAAATAGAAGTTATATGACCTTTTTCAAAATGTGTATTTTCAAACCATGCCAACAACATATATAGAATTCAGGAGCTGTGCAAACAGCCCCAAGGGGTGGCCTCCAGCCGCCCCTTTTACAGTCACATTGGGGCCATGGCAACTGCACGTCATGGTCCTGATCTGGCCTTTGCAGGATGTGATAGCCATGGTCCCACAGCTTTACAGTGCTCATTCAGTGCTGCATCATGTGGACGCAGCGCCAGAAGAGTGCAATGACGCCACATGCCATGTGGTGCAGATGTGGCATCACATCAGCCTGGGGCAGAGCATCATATGGATGCTGTGCCCTGACTCCGCCCCCAAAGATGGCTTTTCCTGCCATCTGCACAGCCCCTCAGAAAAGTTATTTTTGTGTATAATTCTTTCCAGACTCCTTCAGCCAGCATGGCCAGAGGATTTGAATCTGAACTTGATCCAATTCCTCTCTTTATTTAATAATTTTCTTCCTCCTCACATCTATAGCTGTTATTTAATAGTTGCTTTCAGAAGATTGTTCCCTGTTCTTGTGCCAAGATTTGGGGGAGGGGGTTAATTTGCAGGTCTGTCAATATTCACGTAAATACTTGTACTGAAATATGTTACAAAAGTATGATAAGATTTAAACTGATTTTTCTATTCTACTTTCAGTTCTCCATCTGGTAAAAAGATTGTTCATGTTAAAAGTTCTGGGCAGGATTTTTTTTTTAAAAAAAACAGTATTCAGTACTAAAGGGAGTGAGTATCTAAGTCATAATAAAGGAGCCATGATGTGTACATCTTTAGAGATTACACAAGGAGTGAAAACACAATTGCAGGCTTGTCACTGCTTATAAAATAGATTGTCCTTCAGACGGAAGAACTGCTGTAAGCTCTGAGGAAAGCTTCAGGTTTGAGTTTTGCTATCTCTCATTTTCCAGATATTATAACAAGCAGCATGGTGATCAGAAAAATAAAAGCAAGACGTTTTTTGACCAGGTACAAAACTGTGGTGCTTTTTAATCTCTGAAATGCAGATGTTTGGGTTGGTTCACCTCTGTCAGTCCTTATGGTCCAATGTACAATATAGTCCATAGAGTTATCTCTTGCAGTGACTGTGGAGGTACCCTGGGTAAATATAAGACCCTTTATCATGGGCATTTCTGCTGTTCACCACTGCCATTGCTGCTCCTGCTCTTGAGCTACATCATAGCATGAAGATTTAGTATCATAAAGTTGGAGGGGACCTTAGAGGTTCAATGCCATGCTTAATGCAGGATCTGCAATACAGGATGCAACTACAACTGTGTGCCTAACAGATGGCTGTCAGTTTCAGTTTAAGTACCTACTGTGAAAGAAAGCCTGCTACTTTCCAAGGCAGCCTGTTCCACAGTCAGACATCCCCATAAATATATTGCTCTTTTGTGGGTTCTACTACATTCTATTAGTTTCCCCTAATGGTTAGAAAGTTTAAAAATAACACTTTGAATTGTATTCTGGAATGAGTTAATAGCCAGTGAATTTGTATAAGAACCATTGTGTTGTTTTCTGTCATAACAATACTAGTCAATAGTCCAGAAAGCTATTATATTCAGGGCAAAAGGAAATTTTGGTGTAATCTTCAAAGGCAGTATACAAAGACATATGCAGTGAAATGCAGTAATCTGATATGGAGCCTAAGAGAACATTGATAACTGTTGTCAGACAATCTCTTTCTAGAAAGAATTGCAGCTAATCCATTTTAGTTGTTGGAAGGCACTATGAGCCACAGGGGAAAAAAATAACATAAACAGGATAACATTCTCTTATTTTGGAATGAGCATCTGTCATGGGAACCAAAGCAGTTTTGGCACCAATACCAAGATGGAAGCTGGATTTAAAATGGATCCCAATGCCAGCTAGGAATGTTCTGAGTTGTACGGACACCAATTGCTTGAGCAAGCTTCCTCAAAAGGGAAAATTAGGACCTAGCTTGATAATTATAACAGTCTTCTGAGTCAAGGAATGACTACAGAAGTAGTCTCTCAACTGCATTCTTCAGCACAACAGGAATAATTAATCTTAAAAAGGCATTAATCCCCTCCTGGACCCAGCTGGCTATTTTTTTTTCCTATTAGATGATATGAGCCAGGAGAAGAGAGAGTTGATCAGTCATATGGCAGAATGCGATTTTCCAGTAATGTGATTCATATCCTTATGCCACGTAGAAAAACAGACCGGAAAACTGAAATTCATCCAGTAACTGTCTGTCCGTCTGTCTGTCTGTGCATCTTCAAGTTGCCTTCTGACTTCGGATGACTCCATGAATTTCATGGGGTTTTCTTAGGCAAGGAATGTTCAGAGTGATTTTGCCAGTTCCTTCCTCTGATTTATAAGTCTTTATCATGCACAACTTTCAAACCACTATATAAATTGTAATTATAGCAACTTTGGCCATATCTGTTGTATGACATCATCTCCTTCTCATCACTATCTTGTCTTTGACAGAAATCCTTGCATTCTCTAGCTTGCAATAAATTCTGTAAAGGGCACATGTGCATGCATGTGCGCACCCTTTGGCAAGATGTACACATTTCAAGAATGTGTAAAATCTGATGTGCATATTTCTAAAATACTAAGAAATCTGTGCACAACAGCAAAGCCATGTATATCCAATATGTAGAAAAAGGAGGACAAATATCCACCCCCATATCTCTTTCATCTCCAAGAAATCTGTGTATATCAGGAAAGCCATGTATGTCCATTATGTAGAAAAAGGAGGAAAATCCCCACCCCAATCTCTTTAATCTCTTTGGGCGGCATCCTGTTAATGCCATATGCATGCATGAAGCTCACACATGCACATGTCTCTCTTTTTTTAAGGTGCAAAGAGCTATACTGCAGCCATTTGCACCCTGTCCAAAACCTTCCACACCCCCAACAGCTGTAGGGCACTGAAAGGGGCTGCTGTTGCTGCTTGCCAGTTGGGAAGGGAGGAAGAGAGGACACCATTCAGACAATGAAGATGCTGCCCTGGGCTCTGAGGGGAAGGAAAAGGAGGTTGCACTCTATCTGTGAGGACTCCCTAATTTCTCTCCCCTCCCTCCCTCTCTCTGAGACCAATTTCCTCTTCTGAATTGTGTCCACATTCAAGGGAGCTAGAAAGAGAACATGAATACTCTTTCTACTTTGATGTAGGGTCTGTCTGCAAGGAACTGACATAGAGCAGATTTAATGCTGGGAAGAGGAGGAACTCTGTGGAAATGGAGCTGGCAGATGCTGATCTGAGTCAAGAAAACAGAATGGTCCCTGACAATAGAGGAAAAGGCTCTTCCTTGCTTGTTACGAAGTATTAAAAAATAAGTAAAACAAATGCTTTAACAATGCTCTTCTTCCCCACAGTTTAGCCTGTAATATATTCTAGAGTGGGCCTGGAGACCTCTCTGAGCATCCCCACCTCACAACATCTTGGCCTGATTGAAATCGGAAATGGCACCCTGATGTCTGGCAGGAACTGTATTTTTCCTTCCTGCATTATAAATTATTTGGGGAATGAGAGGTTCTGTTCACATTGGCAGAAGAATTCCACTACTTTAACTCTTTCCTTGACCTCTATTTTACAGTAAGAAAGGAAAGATGGCACCAGAAAAAAATATTTATTGCTGTGTCTCCCATGCCCTACATTTTTATTGCTGAAGTGGCATGACAGGTCAGAAGAGAGTCCCATGCTAATAGACATTTCACATATCTCTAGGATTAACACTGGGGAAATTGCCTGACCTGTCTTGTACCTCCATAAAATACAGAGCCTTGACTAAAAGGCACTATATTTTTGTTGACAACATACAGACAATATACAGAGGTTAGAAGACCTCTGTATGTAATACTGGCATTCAGCAATATTACCTTGAGTGAGCTTTCATTTTGCAGTCATCCTATTCAATAGCCCACATCCAGAGTTGCTCATTCTCTTTCAAACACAAACTGAACAACTGCTCGTGTGTGTGTGTGTACACATGTTCAATATGAAGTCAAAGGCTTTCACAGCCAGCATCCATAGTTTTCTGTGGGTTTTTCACCACATAACTTGAAAAACCCACAAAAACTATATACATGTTGCTTATAAAAAGATGCTTTTTTTTCTCTCAGAGTTATTCTTGCACACTGTGAGATATCTTTCAACATTTCTGCTTGAAGTTCAGAATTTTCCTTCATATATACTAACACAGTTCTTCTGCTGTTCCCATATGTGACACTGTGAGCACTATTGACCAGAGAAAATGTGATTTTATCTCATACTTTTCCATCTCCCTGTCCCCAGGAAGAGGTAAACTAAAGTCATTCATGCACATGGATTCCTTTTATCTAATATGACATAGAAACTCTGGGAATTTACAGTGAAAAAATGCTTCCTTCCTTTGCTTAGACACTGTAGTCAAATGTGACTCTTCTCTTTTTCCTACACCAAGACAAAGCAAAATCCCTCTGTGTTTGGGGAGACCGCTATGGGTATAAAGAAGGCTGTAAGGACATATCCATCATTTAGGACAGTTTTTGCAGACTGTCAAAACAGTCATGTCATCCTCTTAGCAGATATAATGTCTCAAAAAGAACATTTAGAATTTTCAACATTTGAAGTGCCAACAGTGATATTATTCTATGACACAACTTTATTTGCTTTGTGTAAGATGTCATTAGTTTGGCCTCCTAACTGCTCCTTAGTCTTTGGCCCTCCATATCTTTTTGACATCTGCTCCCAGAATTGCAAAATCAGTCATCAGTAATTTTGGGACATGAAACCTGGAAGATATTTATTTGTTTGTTTAATATCCCACCATATAACCACCAAGGGGGTCATTTGGTCCACAAGATTCAAGGTAATAAATAGCATTTTAAACACAATACAGTTTTGAAAACTGTTAATACAAAAGTTAAAACACAAACTAAACATTGATTTAAAAAACACAAGTTAATATAGCATTAACAAGATGTTTAATACATAATAACACTAAAAACACACTCCCTATTAAAAGCTCTTTCTGCTGCATCATAGTAAAAACCACATGTCTCCTTAAATACAAAGTTTCTTTACACACTGATGGAAAGGCAACAGGGAGGGGTACAACCTGATCTTCTGGGAAAGGGAGTTCCACAACTTGAAAGCAGCCTCCAAGAAGTTTCTTTCCCATCTCCTCAGCAAATGTGCTTGGTATGCTGGTAGGACTGAGAGAAAGCCTTCTCCCATAGATTTTAGGAGATTACCAGGCTACAATCTTATAGTGCTGCTATTCCACTTTTACTGCTCTGGCCGCCTCCTGTTGCATTCTGGGATTTGAAGTTTAAGGAGGGGCATTTAGCATTCTGAGCCAGAGAACTCTTAGGCCTCACTGAACTACAAATCTGAGAATGTAACAGGAGGCAGCCAGAGTGGTAAAAGTGAAATAGCAGCAGTATAAAAGTGTAGTGCGGTATTCTACTCAGAGCACAAGCAGGCTCAGACAGGGAGATATAGTTTCTCATGTAGTCTGGATCCAAGCCATGTAGGGCTTTAATGGTCATAGCCATCACTCTGAATTCTGCCCTGAAACAGATTAACAGCCAGTGGAGTTGTTTTGGTGAGGGCATTATATGCTTCCTATAACCTGCCACAGACAGTAACCTGGCTGCAGCATTTTTGGACTTGCTGAAGTTACCAAACAATTTCCAAAAGCAGCCCCACATAGAGTTACAGTAATCCAAATGGATGTAATAACAGCATATGTCACAGTAGCCAGGCATGACATCCCAAGGAACAGGCATAGCTGGCACACCTGTTTTACCTGTTCAAATGTACTTCTCACCACCGTTGAAACCTGGTCATCCAGGCTCAGATCTGGGTCCATGATTAAAAGATGAACACCCTGTCCTGCATAATACAATCCCTGGGTTGTTCGATGAACCAAAATGCCTGGTCACAGTCACTCTTCAGAATGACATAAGGGCTATGAAAACGCCATCTTGCAGACATGCAACCAACCGAATACATGTTCTCAGTCAAACGCCTAGTCAATTGGAGGCGCTGCCATGATGTGGCCCCCGCAATGGCCACAATGCATGCCCTCAGTGCACCCATGTCCCAAAGGACACCTGATCCAGTTCTACGCAGCCCTGAAAACCACGCCCACCAGATCCATGACCTATGTTGCCACCCCAGACGTTGTGACAAGGGAAGCAGGGTGGGAGAGCCGAGCTAAAATGGTGCCGCCGAGGAACACCATGTGGCCTTATAAAAGCTGAAGAGGAGGAGGAGCCGGGAGGGAAGGAGCCCTGCCTCCAGGCCAGCCAACCAATAGGCTGCCTGGAGGACCGGGGCACCATAGCGAGGGACCTCTTGCCTCCTAGAGAGGCCTGCCGGGAGGTGGAAGTCCCTCCCCTTCCCTCCCGACCAGCCAATCACAGGCCCAGCAAGGTATGCTGATTTGCAGCTGGGCCCATTTCACAGCAGAAGATGGCACAGGCCCCTGGCAGCAACCTGGCCATCCAGGGTGAGTCAGGTGGCCACATTTTTTCTTCATTTGTTTTTTAGTGTAATCAGATAACAAATTTGACCAGAGACAATTGCTGGTCTAAGGGCAAGGAGAACTGTGCCAGGTTATGGTATTTTTATACCTGAAACAAAAAAGTCAAAACAAGACTCCTGCCACCCCCATGAAATTGTAACTGCTGTGTAAAGCCAGAGGTTCATGGGAGAAAACAGGCACCATTTCTAGAAACTGCTGACTGAAGTGGCAGCTTGAGGTTTGTTAATAGTAATGTTGTGTTGGCCGAAGTTCTTGAGCTGGTTGCTTGAACACAGAAAATCAGAAAATGTAGACAAAAATGCTGAAGATCAATCTCAAGTAATTATGAGGAATTGAAATGTGTATCAGTATACTATTTTTAAAGAGGGAACTGTAAAAGCTTTGGTAAAGATAGCACACATGAGGGTTAGCATGGTAGTTTTCAAGAAAGGCAGTCTAAAGAATTTCCAAGTAACCATTCTTAGTGCTGTATTCCTCCCAATAACATGTCTCGAATTGTCCATTAACTTCAGAAGCCTATTCCGGAAGAAGTGATGTGAAAATTACAGTGCCATGAAGATCCTAGCACAAGCACTATTGATTTCAGCAGGGGGTGGTACCATCACAGCAATTCTAAAATTGATCTCTGCAGCTGTAATCCTGAACCTGCTAAATCAGTTGAAAACCTTGGTATTTAGTTCACATGGTGCTCTTCAATACATCAAAGGTATTCTTAGTGAAGAGGCATGTTTGTTCAAGGACAGCAACAGTTGAACATTAATGGCTGGAGACACTAGAATTAGAAAGGCTGAAACACTGGAAACCAAAAATAATCTTGTCATAGCTTCCAGGTGATGGATGAGATGGTGGCACAAATCTTTTCATCTGTGGCATTTATGGTGTAACACAGTTTTGGCCAGATTCCTTGGGAGACTCTAATGCTAACAAAGAACTTTCCATTCAGAGACATAGCCATGTTAATCTGGAATATCTATATTTAAAGGGATTGAATAGCACCTTTCAGTCTAACTGTGTGGAAGAAATTGTAGTATAAACTTTTGTAGATTTGGTTTACTTTTTCAGATGCATGGAGTGAACTGATGCCCAGGAAGGACCTTTATAATCAAACTGTATGAATAGTTATAGAAATGCAAAACCTGTGATATGGTGGTGAGGTGACAAGTTCAGATTTAATTATGGTTTTTGGGGGACCAAGGAAACATGCTGCCTAAGGACAGGGTAGGTGGATGACAGCATGAATGGCAGAGAAAGTTTTAGAACGTGGTGTGCACAGGCTGGAACTAGAAAAGAAAGGTGATGAACTGGCCAAGAGCATCCTCATAAGGCTAGGGTGTTAATAAGTATTACGTGCCATTGTCTCTGTTCAGTGCACTGTTGATGCATTGGAACTTGCGAATATATTCTAATTCAGCATTGAACTTCCCAGTGCTTGAGAATGTAAGTTTATCAGCTCCCAGAATCCCCCAGCCAGCACCGCTATTCTGGATTTTAGTCCCCCCACTCCCAAAAGTAAAATTCGCAAGTTCTCAAAATTTTAACTAAGGTTGTACAGTCCACCCTCCTTATTCACATATTCTTTCTCCACAAATCCAGCCATCCATACCTTGAAAATATTTTTAAATATATACATTCCTAAAATAAAACCTTATGTTGCCATTTTTTAAAGGGCACAATTTCACTATGCCATTTTATTAAATGGATTTGAACATCCACAGATTTTGATATCCATGGGGGTCTTGGAACCCAAACTCAGTGGATATCAAGGGTCCACTGTATTGATAGGCTTGACAGGAATTTTTCCTCTAAGAGCATAGGCTACTTGAACGTATTACTTATAGGTAGGCAAATGGTCGCAACTTTGTTTTATTTGTTAATTCTTTCCAACTTGTTTAAAATAATAAAAATTCCCCATCCTGGTTGTTAGGTAGAGTTCCAGGAATTCTAAGGTTGCTTTCTCGGAAATGTTTTCTGTTGTGAGGGCAGGAGCAGCTAGATTGAGACAGAGCAGAGATGATGGTGGTGTTGGGAGAAAAGTTGGGATTTGTTAGACACAGTGCAACAATTTTGCACAACCTGAGTATGTGTACCAAAGGAAAGGGTCCCCAAAAGAACCAAAATGGCACTAGACTACTCATCCTTAATATAAAAAATGTTACTGTACAGCTTTTAAAATGAAAACTTGGGGCAAGCCAGTAGGAACTGGTGCATCTCCAGGTACATCCATGTGAGTCTCTAGCATACGTAATCTCTGTGGCATGAGACTGAAAAACTGGGAAATGGACTTATTAGCTCAGAGGTCACAGCAACAATATAACAATCTTTTGTTGATGTCACTGGAGATTATCACACTGCCAGTTCTCCACCAGGATAGACATGAGTTGTAACCATAACAGATGGATCTTATGAAACACCTCGTACCAGACTGCAGGCAGTCCAAATCCAGTCCGGGCTTCTCCTACAGTCTTTCAAGAACAGGAAAATCCCATTCTTCAAAAGCTTTGGGAGAAGCCTGGATTGCATACAGGCTTCCAGCTGCCTGGTCACGGGGCTGTCTGATAAGATTTGTCTGTTACAGTTACAACCCGAGTCTATCCAGATGGGAATTGGCAATGTGATAGTCTCCACTTTCTCAGTTGGAAGACAACTTGAAGGCAAGAGTGGAACTCTCTTTAATTAATTCCACTATCATTCATTCATTCATTCACTTACATAAATTCCACTACTTAAAATACTGACACAATTTCCCATTTGCATCAGCAAATGGGAAATTGTGCCAGCATTTTAAGTTACTACCAGGTGTGGACTTCAGTTCATATCCAAACATGCCAGACTTTATGCCCTCTCTGCCTGCCCAACATTGAATGTCACAGTACTTGTTGAGATCTTCTCCTTGGAGGCTGCTAATGCAAACAAATCATTGATACTATCAATATAACATATTGATAAACAGCAGTAAAAATGAGGAAAACCCATGGGCAATCTAGTTGTGCTTGATTCTTGATTCTTCTTTTTGGTTTCACTGGTCCTTGTGAGGTTGGCATAAATGCATGTTATCTTCATCACAGTCAATTTTGCCTGATTAGTAGGGTGGATGCAAGATGCTAACATCTTATTTGGCAAATACAAGGAAGCTTGTAAGTACAGGCACTACAGGGTGAGGCATTGTTTGTGGACAATATATTATGAAGAAATACTTTTCTACTTCAGTAGCTTTGTACATTACCAAGGTTGGTTCGTGCGCAGGACAGACAGATTGTCTATCACTGAAGATGTTCATATGTTGTTATTAAAACATCACAATTGATTCCATATGCAACCTATCCTCTGTTCAAGGGAATCCTTGGCAACCTCTCAAGAATTAGGGTGTGCTTCTTATCACCATTCATTTACTTTGGCAGGGATTTGCACAGTGCTTGACTACAACACCTTCTGGCTGATGCTGTAAATCTCACACATGCTTGAGCATTAAAATCTAAGTAATGGTGGTTTTGAAATGGTTGCCAATCTCAACATTTTAGTTGTTGCCCAGCTAGTACTGTCCAGGGAATATAACTTTTAGAATGCTTTTTACTGCAGTCCCTGTGGTTTAAACAAAGATTTTGCTGCAAGTGTGAGATCAAGATTTGCTTTGTTGTCTTTCAAGCGACTTGAAGACTCAATAAAAATCTAAATGAAATCCAAGAATGAAGTAAAATCCATTTCATTAAATACCCACAGTTGTCTTGCTCTTAGAAGAAATATGGTGTACTACAACAATATCAAACACCTTACCATATCAATTTATTGCCGTATTTCAGGTACCGGCAAAAATCCTCTGCCAGTCACTCTGATACTAAAAGCACTTTGCGGGAAGTGCCATTTCAACTTTAGTTTCACTTGGCTCACAAAAAATGTTTTACAGGATACAGAATAACTCCCTCTTGCTACCCTTAACTATATATAGCACACAAGGTGATGGCTTCTCAGCTTGCAGTTTTTACTTTAACTGTATCATCTCTTTCTTTTTCATTTGCAGGAGAGCTGCTCCCTCTGCTGAATTTTCTGTGGACAGAACACGCCATCTGATGTCTTTCCTCACCATGCTAGGCCCTAGTCCTGACTGGAATGTAGGGCTCTCTGCTGAAGACCTGTGTACCAAAGACTGCGGATGGGTTCAAAAGGTCATTCAGGATCTGATACCATGGGATGCTGGCACTGACAGTGGAGTTACCTATGAGGTATCAGAAATATTTATGTTTGCTTTGAAAAGATACATTCTTATAGGACTAAATTGCACAAAATGTTCACTCCAGAATCTCCAGGTGGGATATAAATCATTAAAGTAGATCCATAACTGCCCATATCTGGCATTTATTGTATATATTAACAGCACCCAGTCAGAAGAGTAAAAAATGGATTAGCGGATCCTATATTCTATATACCAAAGGACAGGATGCCATTTCATAAACACAGTAGACTATGCTTTGTTTTTATTTTGTTCCCTCTTGGTCAACATACCCTCCAGCTCTCCTGATTTGTCAGAAACAAATCATTTGTCATCCCAGTTTTTCAGTTTTGTTTTAAATGTCCCAGTTTCCTTCTCCTCCTCCCACTTTTCCCATTGCAGGTTCAGTAATTGGTTCATACAAACTGAGTTCAAAATGCAAAAGAGTTTGCCTTCAGTAAATTCAGCAAGGGGGGGATAAAAAGGAACAGAATCTTTCACTTCCAAGTAGGCTGGGGACAAATTATCAAATTATCAATGTTTTATTGATAGTGTTAATAATTTGTTTGCATTAGTGGCCTCCAAGGAGAACTCAACAATGGAGACTGGTCTAAATTCATTCAGGAAGTTTATAGTTCAGCAAGTTGGAGAACCTAGGTCTACATCCAATATTCCAACTACAATAAATTCAAACTTTAGTACCTTAGAAGTACCACTTTAATGAAAGGTAATCTAAAGTGAGCCTAGCCTATTAATTTGTTCTTTTGGACTCTGATTTGGAGCAGTTATTTAAACTCTAAGTTAGCAATACTTGATGATCTAAAATAAAAAAACACCACCCTAATCAGATAGGCAACTGCAGCAGGAGCCAGTTTTCACCCCTGTGTACCAGTGGTAAGTCAGACCACTTCATTTTCAGTTGAATGTGAAAATCATAACCGGAAGTGATACAAGTTGCAGCCTCCAAGTATGTTGAGGACTTTATGGTTTTTGTTTTGTTTTGGCTTGGTTTGGTATTTAGGGTTTGGGGTGTCTTGGAGATGTCTAGGAGAGGCTACTGAGCTTTAGAGAGAGTTTTTTATGTGAAAAATGGGAGAAGGTGCTAGAGCTTTGAATAGTTCAGGAACTTCAACCCCCCAAAGGAAGTATGGGAATCACATGTGATCTGCAAACCATCCTGGAACAATAACTGGAAAAGTAATTGAGGAGGGCATCCACTGTCCATGCTGGTTTGGAATTCTTGGAATTCTAGTTGGAATAAGTAAAATTTCAGGGCTTTGCTACTAAGATTGTGATATATATTATAATCCCTTAATGTAAATGTCTGCATGTCTTCTTAATGATCTCTTGAATCATTACAATTCATATTGATCTCTGGAAAACAAGAGAGATGAAAATCTGAGTGATCTACTAGAAATGACTTATTATCATACTGATATTCCATATTTCTGTCCAGACTGGGAAAAGCTGATTGTTTGAGTGGACC
Source organism: Sceloporus undulatus (assembly GCF_019175285.1). Taxonomy (NCBI): domain Eukaryota; kingdom Metazoa; phylum Chordata; class Lepidosauria; order Squamata; family Phrynosomatidae; genus Sceloporus; species Sceloporus undulatus. The sequence goes on along the minus strand of NC_056522.1, from coordinate 282,462,149 downwards.
TGTAGTGGGTGATTACCAAAAAGCCATTCTGCTTGATCTGTAGTAGACAATGAGACTAATACATGCAGAATTTTATAATGGTATTCCTAAAATTCTTCTCATTTACTCCCATGGATTAGTTTTAACAAGAGAAAGAAAGCAGCTTTCCAGTTATTTTATTCTAGATGTGCTCCAACACAGTTCTCTTTATCAAGGGAAAATTGGGGGAAATACAATATGAAAAAAATCTATAAACACAAATTTCCATCTTTTTTTCAAGATATACAAACGTATCTCAAGATCCATTAAATTTCAGGATGGCGTACATGGTCCCTGTGTCTGCGCATTGTCCTCACAATAGCCCTATGAGATAGATGCTTAATTACAACAACCATTTTATATAACATTATGCACTACACACATACACAAAAAAGCAAACACATACACATACGTTTTATGTTTTAGTTTTATCTTAAACATAAAATAACTATAAAATAATATTCTCATACACATCATTTTAACATCTGCTCAATAGGTCCTACAATCTCTTTGTAGTTGCATTGTAGTTTTTCTTGAGTGAAACTGCAGTAAAATAGCTCTTAGCAAGCCTTTGAAAGTATTAAAAGGAAGTAAGAAATAAGCTTTGAATCTTTTGTTTAGTGATCCTAGAAACTGAGGTTTTATGTATTAACATACAAGAGTATTTTTTATAATATAGTGCTTATGTCTAAGATACAATATCTGCGATCTTGCCAGATGTACTTCTGTAAAGCTCATCCAGATGTATCTCCATGTCCTTCTCCACCATCTTTGCATGAACAATCTACCTCCATCATTCAGATGTTCCCCACAAACAAGTAGTGGCCAGGGAATGGTGGCTGGGCAAAGTCCAGATCTGTTCTTGCTGATGGGTGCACGAAGATGACATCATTCTCCCAAACCCTCAGGAGGTCCAGAAGGATGGTTTTTTTTCTTTGTATATTTTGGCTGCAGGAAAACAGATGACCCCTGTCGGACTGCTGCCCCCTGCCCTACCTGGGCCACTAAAAGTCATGTGTAGGAGCAGAGAGGTGGGCTTCAGGCTAGTGGATTGTTACAGACAGAGGAAATTTCAAGAGGAAATTCACTTGTCAGGAGGTTCAGAAGAAGCAATACCCATTATGTTACAAGGCTCCTTTCCACATGCCCTCAGGTCTTATGTGATGAGACTCATGAGAAGTTCACTTCACTTTGCAAAGGTCATCATGACCTTTTCAGGATCATGCTTTTTGGCCTCTGTGTAACTGCTATTATAACAAAATATAGCAAAACATTTGTACCCCAAAATAATGCAGGGTTTGCAGGGTGTGCTAAGAGAGCAGAAAAGGTAAATACACAGGTGAAATGAGACAAGATTCTAGCCCAATACACACACACACACACACACACACACACACAATATATGGTTTTTTCCGAAAGTCTAGTTTTTTAAAAGCTATGTAAGGTTTTATTTAAAGATTATCTGTATTATATATTCCAGATTTCCTTCATAATTTTTTTTTCTTGGCTGTTAGAAGGAGTAATCCGGTGTCAGATTTTTGAGCTAGAACCACAGCACAGTGGATCACAGAATTAATCCCTGTATTTAGGGGAAAGGAAAAGAAAATGCAGCCCTTTCCAACAGAAACAATATGCAAACATTACATAAGACAAGTCATTTCCCCTGAGTAGCTCAGGTATAATAACCTCTAGTACACAAAGAATCAATGCATTGTAATTAGACATTGGGCTGCCTATGGGGGGTAGAGGAAGAAAGCTGGATCGCAACTAAAAACTGTTTTCTTTAAAATTAGTCCTTTCTTCTTTTTTTCTAGTTTTGAAACAAATATGCACCTAATGTCCTTAGCAGTATGGGGAAGAAGAGAAATACATGCTACATTTGCTTATTTGTAGCCTTTTGCTTACTAGGGATAACTGGACCCTATAAGGAAGGTCCCAATATCTACATGAGTACCAGTAGTACCAGTAGCTGAGACTTAAGATAATTTTTGTGGCACCTATAAAAGACCTAGGATGTATATCCAGATAATATATTCCCCCATATTTTGAAAAAGTGTGTGCCTTTCTCTACTATTATCATCATTATTATTATTTATATCCTGTCCTTCTCTCAAGACTGGGGCTTAGGGCAGTTTACAACATTAAAAAACAACATACTGTTAAAAACATAACATTAAACAATATGTTAAAATAGGATTAAATTACTACAATAATTAAAACAAATTCAATGGTAAAATATCAAATACTTTAAAAAGATAAAAATGCTTAAAATACATAAAACAATATAGTAACCCAGGCCATTCTTTAAAAGCATTCTGTTTTGAATACCTGTCTGAAGAGGAAGGTTTTCACCTGTCGGCGGAAGGCCATCAAAGACGGAGCCATTCTAGCCTCCCTGGGCAGGGAGTTCCAGAGTCTAGGAGTAGCCATGGAAAAGGTCCTCTCTCATGTTACCACCAACTGTGCTTGTGATGGTGGTGAGATGGAGAGAAGGGCCTCCCCTGCAGCTCTCAGAGCCTGGGCCAGCTCATATGGGGAGATATGAATTAATTCACCTAAAACATATCTTATGGACAAATGTGCAGATTGGAGAGTAATCCCCCTTAGAATTCTCAACACAACAAATTCTATAAGATTGTATATATAGATAGAGAGAGAGAGAGAGAGAGAGAGAGAGAGAGAGATACACATACATACAATGTGGTGGAATACTTATCTGAAAATGACTTAGTAGAATATACAGTGGGAACTTGCCTTATGCGGGGGGATCCATTCCAGACCCCCCTGTGTAAGGGAAATACTGTGAATGCTCAAGCCCCATTGGAAACAATGGGGCTCATGCATGTGGTGCAGCACACAAACCATGGGCACATGCACCATTGCCATTACCATATATTGCCATGTATGGCATGCCCACTTATGATGTGGGTGCACTTTATATTAAGAAGCTGGTCCAAGTATCTCAAAACTCGGCTCTTGATGGACATATGAAAATGGAGCCTCATATGCCCCTGGAAAAGATTGAACATGATGACTTCATTGCTCCTGGAAATATTATGTAGAAAATATACTGTTCCCTTGGGGACAAGTATTTTGCAAAAGGCACATGGAAGCATCCCATCCCTCCTGGGTTAGTTGTGGCCACCATTTTCAGTATGTATGACAGCACCCAAGCTTTCTAGTCAATTTAAGCAGCTATTAACCTGATATTAAGTAAGAAAAATAATAACAGTCCCCAGAACACCTTACACAATTTCTGCTTTTTAAAAAAATAAGAATTGTTTTACAGCAGCCCTCAGGCTAATTTTTAACAGTTTTGTACTTTTTGCTCCCAAAATTTCATCCAGAGTTTTAAAAATATCCACATGTGAAAATGATTCTGAATAGACTTACAACTATGCACATACAAAATGTACACTGAACAACTAATCCGTCCATCCCTAGCTTTGATATTTCTGTGTGGACATCAAAAATTATTTACCTAAGAATACTGAATCTTGTGGTTCAGGGCAATGATGTTTATTAACAGAGTGATAGATCATGCAGTTTTTAAAAAATATGCAGACTAGATTTAAACTATTTGCATTGACTCATCATAAAGACAAAACTTTGATGTTCATTTTTGTTTTAAAAACAAATCAAAAACCAAGTTTTTGATATGCTAGTGCACTATCTAATGTATTCACACAGCAGTAAGTGATTCTAATATTCTGTTGACAAAAGCAAGCCAATTTTGAAGGCAGTCTGATGAGCACACACTGAAAATAATTTGTTCCAATTTATGAACATTCATGCTGAGATAGCCAGTGCCATGTGCTGTTTCCTACCCAAGGCTTCTTTGGAGCAGCGAAGAAATGATTTCTATGCTTCACAACAGGAATATTGATAGCTTACTGTTCTGTCATTGTTTTGCTCTGCGTGGTCTTATCAAACTTCCTTCCTACTATCATTTGATACTGTTCAGTAAAATTATTGTTTTTCAAGGAAGCCTTCCCACCGGAGGTGGTTGTTTTAACCCTCACCCATTCTGGTGGTTCCCTCCCCCCCCCCCTTATTTCATTTTTTATTATCCAGCATGCTTTCTGAGGTCATTTTATACTACTGGTCTACAGCTCCAATTTAATATAGCCTTTATTATGTACTGTATTGTTAGCTTTCTCTTGTAGTCATTACTGAAGAGGCCAAACAGAGACTAGGACCAGTATTACATGCTGATATAACAGTTTGTCATTGTCCTTTCATAATAGATTCTTGGTAAAAATATAGAGAAGAAACTGAAATTGAAATTTTCAAAACTTACTTTAAAATGAATGAACACATGCACTTTTCCTGTCTTACCTTTCCATATCATATCATACATACAGTAATTACATTGACTTTGGAAGCTCTAGAAGAATGCTGCTTGCTTCCATTTTCTGCTGACACTGAAACAAAGATATCATGAGAAAAATCTCTGCCTGGCTATATAAAAAATATTTTGCTGGATTTGACATACTCAGTTTATTAAAAAAAACCACCCCTCTTTACTAGAAGAATGCACCTTGTCTCTAGAATTTGCACATTTCAGAGAAGCCAACTGCATACAACAACTTATAAATTTTAAATGTGAACAGTTTAAAATGTTGGAAGAAAATATTCACAAGCATGTGTCAGTCAATGGGGAGAATGTATACATTAGATAAAATGCATAAATAGGCACATTATGGAAATATACTGAAAATGCCTACAAGTTTCAATATGGAAAAAAAGCACAAAGTATCTTTGCCACATGCAAAAAGAATGGAAAGAAAATGCAAGAGGGATTAGAGAATTACTATGAAATCAAGATTAAGAGACTTTCATATCAAGTTTATAATAATAATAATAATAATAATATATTTATAGCCCGCCCAATCACAAGGAATCCGGGTGGGTTACAACAATAAAAATAAAGAGAATAAAATAAAATACAATAAAATTGGCCTTGTCCCATGAATTTCTTGAATTTTCAGAACAAACAAGACAGCCATATCTATGACAATTTTAAGGCGGGTGGAGTGAAATACTGTGATTTCCAGGAATGGCAAAAAGAGGTTTAGCACTATATCTAGGGGCAAGTAAGGCAGAGCCATTATAATCAGCACAATGGTGTCATAGTCATAGTCTGTAAGAGAGGAGGCATGCTTTAAAAAGGAACAGGACATTAGGGCAGCATAACAGAATTTTGCAAAGTTCTCTCTGGCTCATTACAATAGACACATTAGCTTTTTTATGATAAGCAATTTCTCTTCAATGGCTGAAGGAGCCATTCTCTTTAACTGGTTATTGATTGAAATTCTAGAGATATTTCAGAATGGCATCAACATGTGATTACTCAGTTCACATGGGCCAAGTCACTTAATGCTGCTGCCAATGAATGATGAAAATACATGTAGGAACAGGCCCACAGAATCCTACATAGGAAGTAGAAATCACTGAATGAGTTCCTAAAATAAGTCAAGCTACCAATGGCCCGGCCCACTGCCACCTAGAGAAAGCTGAGACTCAAGACTGATTTTATTGTTGATGTTTGTTCCTCAATATATAAATGACTGCACTTGCTTATTTTCCCATTTGCATGTTGAAATAGGTTTCAGCTATTATTTCTTGTCTTGTACTAATAATGTGGGTGTAAGTTTTTAACAGTGTTCTCTGCACTGCTGCGTTGATAATACCATAAAAACCAGCTGTCTTTAAAATGAAAAACAGTATCTTCCATTCCAGTCCAAGTTTCTAATGGATGAATCTGATCTGATCAAAAAGGCAATGCTTTCAAGGAGATATCATCTATAGTTTTCCTTGACAAAAAAAGCATCAATTTCTTTATGTGCTTCTCCTGCCACCTGCCTGTTTATTATAGTTACTCACCATGAGTGACTTTACTAGCTTGAAATGTCAAACTTCTAGTGCTTAAAAAATGAACAGATTTTGTAATGTAAATTCAGGAGAAAAGAAGAGAGATCTCTTGCCATCATTCTTTAATTTTTAAAACAACAACAAAATATTATTATACCTTTTAATGTTTGTTCTCATGAGATGGTGTGGACTAGAACTTTAAATAAGTAAAAGCTGTTTACATGCAGTGAGTAGAACTGTTTTTTTTTTTTTTAAATTATGTTTCTGCCTTTTCTGGAAAAACTAAAACAGTTCCCTATGTCTGATTATCACCATATTAGAACCCTTTAGTGAGGCATTATTTTTCTACAATTGCCCCTCCTAACTCACAGATCTGAAATCCGTGAACTTGAAAATCCATGGAGGAGCAACCTCCGCTATTTTTAATGGAACACATCTCTGTGCATGCATATACGGGTGCATGCACGAGCTTGAATATGTGTGAGCCTCTGTTTTTGCAGGAGGGTCTGGAACGGTTCCCCCATGAAAACAGAGGGCCAACTGTACTGTTAACCGAACATGGAAATAAACTAGAGATTTTGTATAACATATAGAAGCCTGCTGTGTCTTCATTATACCCAAGAGAACAGAATCAGGCATTTAAAGGATTAAGAAAAGCTGTTTTAAGCACCATGTGCAGGCTATCCATCACTAATATCCCAGCCACAATCAACAGGAAGTGATTACCATATATACTCGACTATAAGTCGATCTCATGTATACCTCCCAGAGGGCATTTTCCATCATTGCCCCCAGACTGTGGAACGGCCTGCCAGATGAGATCCGTCTACTTACATCCTTAGACAGCTTTAAAAATGCTGTTAAGACGGATCTCTTCTGGCAGGCCTTCCCAGAATAGAGAACCCGGCCTCAGAAAAACGTCTGGGAATAAGATACTGCCGCTCCCATTGATTGATTGCTGAGTGATGTTGTTGACCTTCTGGTCAGTTTTTAACTTGTATGGTTTTTGTTTGTTTGTTTTTAAATTTTGCATTGGATTTAATACTTTTTTAAGGGGGGGGGGAGGGCACCAGGGATTTTATATGTGCTGTATTTTTAACTTTGTTAGCAGCCCCGATCGTTCTCAGAGGGGCGGGATACAAATAAAATTTTTATTATTTATTTATTATTGTTAAGTTGAGGGTGTGTTTGTCGGCCAAAATTATGGATTTTGATATGACCTATGGATAAGTCGAGGGTAAAACTTTGGGGCATGTCACAGAGGATCTAAAGGATGAAGCAAGAAAAACAATGCCAAAGAAGGTACAAAATTCCAGCAGGCATAACTGTTTGTGCTCATATTAAAGGCAGGATAGATGAGAGAATAGAGGAAGGTCAATACTTCCAGGACAAATTACACTCTTGCCTTTCACCAGGGAATAGCCCTATTTTTAATAAGAGTTAAATAACAGTACTTACATTGACTCGTGGATAAGTCGACTCAAGTTAATGGGGTCAATTTTTGACTAAAATTTCTAGACTTATACATGAGTATATACAGTACATACTCAGGAACCATAAACAGGAAGCCAAAACCCTCTGGAAAGCCTCAGATGTATTTTACCTGTTCACAGTGATGGACTGGTGGTTCTGTTTTATTTTACTACACTTACAAAAACATTTCCTTATATCAGCCCTGATAGCATCTAAAGCACATGCTTTGGGTGCAAAGTTCCAATCCCTGGAATCTCCAGGCAGGGCTAGGAAACTAAATGGACCAAAGCTCTGATTTGGTAAAGTGGGCTCTTAATATCCGTTGGGGGTTTGTTTCCAGGACCCCCTGCAGATACCAAAGTCCCAGGAGTGCTATTAAATACATGGCACAGTAAAATGGTGTTCCTTAAATAAAATGACATAATCAAGGTTTGTATTTTGGAGTTTATATTTTTAAGAATGTTTTCAAGCCAATGACAGTTGAATCCATGGATAAAGACTCTGGATACAAAGGTCCAACTATATAAAGGTAGCTTGGTATGTTCTCCTAATACAGGAAACACTGGGCTGGAATAGGTACACAAAAACAGTATCTACTTTCTTTATAAAAGTTAATGGAACCACTGAGGAAGACCTGTGTAGAAATGTCCTCAAAGTAAAATCCTGGCTGGTGAACATGGCCAAAGGCCAACTGAACCAATATCAGGTCAGTGGAAACTGTGCTGGATCCAAATCCCTGGGCTACCTTCACCCTGGCCTGACCTTATGCCAGAATTCTAGCTGTGTCCCAGGGCTAGAAGTCCAGCATTACTTGGCTTCTCTTCTGTGTCCTGTTGCCAGCAGGTCTTAGACAGCAAAATAGTTCTGCCAGCAAACTAGTTGTGAGATAGCCAAAAGAAGCATATTACTGGGTCAGAAGGACATTTCTGCTGACAGAAGAGGCTTTTGCCCAATGCTAACAGCCCACAGATTGCACTTTATGGACTGCATTCAGTCAGGGCCATCCACACACATACATTAACCATACACATGTGTTATATTTATTTAGATAGAGCGTACATGTGTGCAGGGGCTAGCTACTATAACTGATGAGTATTGACACCAATGGCTGCAGGAAATAAACTAAATTTTTACTGAAGGAACTCCATTAGGGATAGAAAAGCCCTCAAAGCATACTATGCTATGCTAAACTAGAACAGGAACTCAGGGGTGAAGCAGATGGCCCACCAGGAGTGCCTGGAGGTTACTCCGGCTGTGATTGTACCAGGACCACAGCAACCACACAGCTCAGTTCCAAAGTGGGCCGCCACGGTGGTCCCACACTGGCCACCACCAATAGCTGGATTATTACAGCTCCTTTTTGATCCAGTCAAGAGAACCAGATTGCGACACTGGAGCAGCTTCCAGCTGCTTTGGTGGTGTGCATCATCTGAACACCCCCATTGTGTGTGTTTTGAGCCTTAGTAAGTCAGTTAGAGCAAGGAGGTGAAAATAAGAGGTGAAATTATCCCTAAGAATCTAGGTGTAAAAGAGGCTGGATAGGTAGATAAAACATGAGGAGATTTAAAGTCATTGAAAGATTCATTATCCCTATCACTGCTGCTCTCTCTAAGGTCTAATCTGCACTGCCAAAATAATGCAGTTTTACACTACTTTAACTGTCATGGCTCAGTGCTCTGAAATCCTGGGATATGGAGTTTGCTGTGGCACCAGAGCACTCTGACAGAGAAGGCCAAATGTCTAGCCAGACACAAAGAGATTATTTCAGACACTGCAACTTCCTGATGACTCTAGTGGAACTACACCCCCTGCCAGGTATGGAGTAGCTGTGGGGAAGGCTTAGCAGGACTCCAGTAGCTCCAGGGTTGTTGGTAAATAACTCAGCATTGCAGAGACCTCTGAACCATACAACTGTACACTACAACAAGGCATGCTGGATTCAGGCATTGGTCTGTTGCAGATGGGTGAAGATGGAGAGAGAAAGAAGAAGAAGAGAGAAAGATGCCCTTGTCTTTCTTTTGCTAGTTGCCCAGGACTTCAACAAGAGAAAGCATACTTAAGACAAAAATATCAAAGTTGTCAACCACAATATGTCTCGTGGCAATGAATTCCACAGCTTAACTGTAGGCTGCATGAGGTCTTACTTTCCATTGTCTGCAATCTCACCCCACTGAAGTTCAGCAAATGCCCTTGAGAGAAGAAGAAAAATTTCTTCCTTACTTCACACCATGCATCATTTTCTGCACGCTATCATGTCTCCTGTTACTCAGCTTTTTTCATAACAGCCCCTAAAATTGTAATCTTTCTTCACAAGGGAATTGTTCCAGTCACTCAGTTATTTGCGGCATCCTTTTCTGGCCATTGTTTGCCCTTTATATTTCAATGAAGTTGTTGTGCTTACTTGTAGTATATTAAAAACATAAGATATCCATAGTAAGTTTTCATTGCTTTTTTTCCCTCAGTAGCCACAACAGAAAGGGAAAAGTCTCAAGGGTGAGGAAGCTGTGCTTGTGATGGCATATGAAAGCCGTTGCCATTCCATTTGAACTTTGTCTTTTATGTATCAAAGTGGAAGATAGAACAAGCAAGTTTTTTTTTTTAAAAAAAATGCATAGCATGAGAACTTGATCTTCAGCTCAGTCAACCAGGAATCATTGTGTAAACTTGAAATGATTTATGAGTACTGGCAGGAGTTCATGGACACTAGCTAGGAGTCAACACAAAGTCTTTTGCAATATTCAATTTTTATATTAAATATTTACTTTCCTGAATATGGATGAGAGCAGTTAATGAGAAATGTGCAAGTGTAGAGAAAGTGGGGATTTGAATAATCCAACTTGTTTGTTTTCTGGCTACACTGACTTTTTGAGAAAGATACTAGGATCATGCACTCTTGAAACAATTGAGTGTGGCATCAGCTGTTAGGAAATAAGAAGAATTTTCTTATTCTGTTGATCTAAAAAGTATTTATGTTCAAAATTTACAATGTATTTTGATTCTGCATGCAAGTGTAAAGAAGACAACAATTGGGTTTATTGCAGGGATAAGTAACTACAGGGTCTTCCAAATGGATTGCAACTTCTGTAATCCCTCACCACTCTGGCAGCACCATATGCTGCCTAGGTTTGATAGATGTTACACACCAGTAGCATCTGGAGGGCCACAGTCCTAGCATATACAGTGGACCATCCATACCAGCAGGCTAGTGATCTGCATATTTGACCACCTGTGGGACACCATGCTCCATATTATTCAATGGCAGTGTATGGGCACTCTGAAGCATCTGTGTGCATGTTGCTGCCATCAAATAATATGGGCCTCAACCATCTGCATTTTTTGCCACCTGTGGGGCCCCCTGAAACTGAACTCTCACAAATGGGATGGGTCCACCATATTCATCTTTTGCAAATTGAATTATTGAATTATTTTATCATCTCCCCAATGCCACCGAGCAACCTTAGGAAAAGACCTGGATCAAAGTAGTTCTGTGGTGCTCTTTTGCTGAGAGTGAAGAAACCGCTGAGGGGGGCAGGGAAGGGGGGGCTGAAGCAGCCCCGCTACCACTGCCAAACAAACGAACCCCAGTCTTTCCCCACCCTAACTGGACACTCACTTCTCTTTCTCCCTCTCTTGCTCTCTGTCCTGTACATACTTAAGGCAACTGTTGCCACTGTGTAAACAATCCTCAGCTCCCCTTTCCAACCTCCCCTAATACTCACTTTTCTCTCTTTTCAGTAAGGGCCTCACTACATCCTCTTTGAGGCAGGATAGAACTCTGCCTGGCATGCAATGAAACGCTCACCACTCCCTTACTCACTCCACCAGTTTTCCTCTGAGTGCTTTTATAAACCAGGAAGAGCACAGAGGCAGTAAACATGTGCCAGCTCTTATTCTTTCAAAGATCCTGTCTACATTTCCAGCATTCTGAAACTGAAATGTATTCAATAACAAGGGACAAACAGGAGTCAAAATTACATCCTCCGAACCTGTACCAACCTTACCATGGATCTGAACAAGTGCTAAGTGTCATGGAAATTCTTCCCAATGGGAGGATGAGTGGTCTACATGTTGCTCTTGTGAAGTAGAGCAATCTTCAACATGTTTTCCAGTTAAGGATAGCTAGTGAAAAGTGGTTGGAAATATGTGTGGTTTTTTTGTTTGTTTTTTGAAATTTGGGGAACCCCAAATGAGAAGAATCCTGATAATTTTTCTTCAGTATACTTTTGATCAGAATTTAGCAGTATGTAGAGAGAGATCTTGTAGCACCTTTGAGACAAACTGAAAGAAAGAAGTGGGCAGCATGAGGTTTCATAGACTTAAAGGCCCAGACAGACATGCCAAAATAAAGCTGCTTTAGGTCACTTTGGAGGTATGCTGTTTAAATGCTACATGCATCCTTAGAGGCCGGAAGCCATGCCAAAGCCACGCTCCAGTCCTAAGGATTGGAGCGCAACTTTTGTGCATCTTCTGGCCTCTTAAGATGTGTGTGTCATTTAAACAGCATACCTCCAAAGTGACCCGAAGCAGCTTTATTTTAGTCTGTCTGTTTGGGTCCTTAAGTCTACTTCCCAAATCCATCTGAGGTAGTAGACTTAAGTCTATGAAAGCTCATGCTGCCCACTTCTTACTTACAGTTAGTCTCAACGGTACTACAAGATCTGTCTACATTCTGATTCTACAGTCCTGCACAGCTGTATCTCAGAATTTAGCAGGATTCATAAAATTTAAAGATGAAAAAAAATGAAACTGACTCAGTCATCCACTGAAATCATTTGGACTTAAATTAGATATGACAATATGGCTAAATCCGGATCCAATCCACTAGTTCTCAATTTATGGGTAGCAACAATAATGCAACTGTAAATATTTCAGTGTGCCTGTCAGTTATAGAGTTTATGCTGAATGCTTGTTGGTCAATGTAACATTTATACATTTCTTCTGTGTGTAACTCTTTCTTTCTTTCTTTTGTTCTTTCTTTCTTTCTCTTTCTTTCTTTTGTTTTTTTTCCCTTTAGTCCCCCAACAAACCTACAATACCTCAAGAGAAGATAAGACCTCTCACCAGCCTGGATCACCCACAGAGTCCCTTTTATGACCCTGAAGGAGGCTCCATTAAATCAGTAGCCAGAGTTGTCATTGAAAGGATTGCACGGAAGGTACCATTGAGACATTCCAGTAAATAGAATATTGAGCAAATGCCAATGCAATATTGAGCAAATCCAATCATAAAGCCAGTGTACGTGGTTCAGTTGACTATCACTGGAGTTTTTGAAAGGAATATATGTGTCACAGAGGAGTTATAAATTTAAATCTTCTGTATTTTCTGAGTCAGTGAAGTTGTAAGGGTTACAGCCTCCACACGTAGACTGGGAGTAGGCTGCAAGATGAGACCCAGAGCAAATCCCTCTGTGTTACCTTACCCAAAGTTTAAGGATACATTGACACCAACCTCTTGGTTTAGAGAGGACTCTTTTCTAGCTAATAAATATTTGGTCTAATGAACAATCAGAAGAGGTCCCTTGGCCTGCTGACATCTGGAGCATAAAATCTTGCCCACCAAATCCAATCATAAAGCCAGTGTATGTGGTTCAGTTGACTATCACTGGAGTACCAAAGGTTAGAACCATTAAGTACCCATGGGTGTATGATGGACACTTAGATCCCATGCAGACGATTTCAGGGGTTTTTTTTTTTTAGCCAGATGTGAGTAGGCCCTGGGCAATGTGCTTCCCATTCCTTGTTTCCTTGGCCACTCCACCTTCCCTCAGCCCATAATAGCGCCTCCTTTTCATTTGACAATAGTGACAATGACAGCCTCAGCAATCCACCACCACCACCTCTCAGATTAAGAAAAGTGAGAATGGTTTATATCACTAATCTCCACTGGTGGTTAACAAGCTGGCTCAATTGCAGCCTTAACATGCATTTTAAATTATTTTTCTAAGTGTGTGAGTAGTAGACAATTGAACTAATCAGATGTTGTCTTCAGTGTCACTTGGCCATTCTGGGTACCAGAATAGTTAAAGGTCTCCCCCACACTTCATTATTGCTCTCACTGACCATACCAAAGGCAATGTGTGATTGAGATCGAGAGGGCGGTTGCCCTTCAGCTCCAAGCTGTCTTGGATGAAACCAATTATCTAGACCCATTTCAAACCGGCTTTAGGACAGGCTTTGGGGTTGAGACTGCCATGGTTGCCTTGACCGACGATCTGCGTCTGAGCATTGACAGGGGGAGTGTGACCCTGTTGGTGCTCTTAGACCTCTCAGCAGCTTTTGATACTATAGATCATGGCATCCTCTTGGACCGCCTGAGGGGGTTAGGTATTGGGGGCACTGCTTTGCAGTGGTTCCGGTCCTTCCTCTCGGGCAGGTCTCAGAGGGTGCTGCTCGGGGACTGTAGCTCCAGTAAGAGGTACCTCACTTGTGGGGTTCCTCAGGGGGCTATTTTGTCCCCAATGTTATTTAACATCTATATGAAGCCGCTGGGTGAGCTAATACGGAGTCATGGTGCTGGGTGTTATCAGTACGCTGATGACACCCAAATCTGTTTCTCCGTATCTCGTTCATCGGCCTCGAATTCCGATGGCATCTCTTCTCTCAATGAATGTCTTCAGGCGGTAATGGGCTGGATGAGGAAAAACAGATTGAAACTGAATCCAGACAAGACGGAGGTGCTCATGGTAGCGGCCCCGAAACCAAGAATTGGGCTGCAACCTCCAGTCCTGGATGGGGTCACACTCTCCTCCAGTGACTGTGTTCGCAGTCTGGGAGTGCTCCTTGACTCGTCGCTTCTGATGACAAATCAGGTAAATGCGACGGTCAGGAGTGCCTGTTATCAGCTTTGGCTGATACGCCAGCTGTGCCCTTTTCTGGAAGTAAGGGATCTCGAGATGGTTGTGCACGCGCTGGTAACCTCACGCCTTGACTTCTGTGATGCACTCTACATGGGGCTACCCCTGTGCTTGACTCGGAAATTACAGCTGGTTCAAAACATGGCAGCCAGGCTTGTCTCAGGAACATCTAGGAGGGACCACATTACTCCGGTTTTGAGGTCCCTCCACTGGCTGCCTATCAGCTTCCGGGCCCAGTACAATGTGTTGGTTATCACCTTTAAAGCCCTAAATGGCTTGGGTCCAAGCTATCTCAGGGACCGCCTCCTCCTGTACAATCCTCCCCGCACTCTCTGGTCCTCTGGGAGGAACTTACTACAGCCTCTAAAATCTAGGCTTGTGGCGACCTCCCAGAGGGCGTTCTCTGCTGTCGCCCCCAAACTCTGGAATGACCTGCCGGATGAGATCCGTCAGATAACATCATTAGACAGCTTTTAAAAAGCGGTCAAGACGGATCTCTTCCGGCAGGCCTTTCCAGATTAACCATCCCGGCCCAGGTTCCCTGATTCCCTCATTCCTCCCGTGGCCCCATCTTAGTGATGGTTGAGGATCAACAGAGGGATATCAGAGTTTTTAGTTTTTAATTGTTGTTTTATGCTTTGATATTGTGTTTTTAATATGTTATACTGTTTAATACTGTCTTAAGGGGGGGAGGGATAAAGTGTTTTTAATTGTTATATTTTATATTTTACTGTTGTCAACCGCCCAGATTGGTTTGCTATATGGCGGTATACAATAAAAATAAATTTAAAAATATTATTATTGATTCAGATATCTGCCACTTGGAGAAATACTTTAATTTCACAGTTAATTACACTTGCATCTCTGACTGGCTTGTGTGGCATTTTCTTTGTCACAAAATATAGGAATGGTGTGGCCCACTAGATGTTATTTGACTGCGCCTCCCAGCAGTCCCAGCCAGCATAGCCAATGGATGAATGCTGGAGTTGTAGTTCAGCAATTTCTAGAAGGCCACATAGGTCCTACCCCTGCTTTATTACATCCCATGGATTGCCCCCTTGCCCATCACCATTATGATTTGCCCTCTCTCCAGGCCATGGGGTCCTCAAACTGTGCCTTGAAATCATAGCCATAGCAGTACCTCTGGTCTTATTTGACCTTACAGGAGATGCATAAATGCCCCTGGCCCATATTTGCCTACACATCTTTCTTGTAAAAGCCAGTAATATCATTGTGATGAATACTTATTCACTCTGCCAAAATGTCAGCAACACTTTGATTTCTCAGATTGCACTTGTGCATGTCATCTTGCTGTTTCAAGCTAAGATTTGTAAAGTTTGCTAAGGAGAACCACTTCCTCCCACAATTCAGTTGCAGTGGTGACTTATGGCATCCATGCCAGTGGACTGGTGAGCATGTCAATGGTCAATAAGAAGTTAAAAAGAAACAAAGAGTAGTCATGAGACCTTAGCTCACTAGGCTCTCTATAGGACCTAAGCTTTCAGACAGGCCTTGTGAGTACAGCAGGCCTTTACAAGCCTGAAAATCCAAGCATGCAGATCTTGTTTGTACATCTTCCGGCAACTGATTTTCCAATCCACTTCCCACAACAACCTTATTTCCTCTGCCCATGTAAACTTTGGCAACTGTTTCTTTGTAGGGGGAACAATGCAATATTGTTCCTGATAACGTTGATGACATTGTTGCAGATCTTGCTGCGGAAGCTCCAGAAGATGAAGGTACTTTTTAATGATGTTCTACTCGCATGCCTTTGTGTTTTGCTTCACCCTCCAACGCGGCTGCTCTGTATTTCATGCTGTCTGTGTTATTATTAGGACAGTACTAAAAAAAATAGAAGGGCAGGGAAAAAACCAATTTGCTTAGCCATTTGCAGTTGGAGCTGGCATCATTACTTAATAAACACCCACTGGGATGGTGTCAGCAGGCAGAATTTTTGGAATTGAAAGCCACACTATACTAATTTAGAAGAAGCCTAATCCCACTGACTTTATTATCCAGCACTGAGTTGGTCCTCATCAAGCTCTACTATTTTCCTCATCTAACAGCTTTTCTTTATTAATGATGGTGTTTTGTCTATAAGGACAGGCTGCCCTTGTAAGTTTATGTATAGAATTCAAATGAGAAGGAAGAGTGCATCCAAGACTTTTGCCCTAGTATATCTTAAATTGCCCTTTTAGAGGTGATAAAATTGATTTTTAAAAGCAACAAGGGGCATTTTGTTCTCCAGCTTTTACCATAAGGGCCAACTGAGAGTTCACTGCCTCAGTATCATCTGTGCCTTTTGTCAACTTTCCCAAGGATGAAAGCAATTTGTGCTGGTTCTTGTGCTATGCTAATGTTCTCCAACTGAATGTTGTTATGTGATCTCATTAAAACAGAACATTCAGTCTGAAGACCTACTTTTCAGTCTGTGCAGTAGGTTACAGTTAATTCACTGGAATAACTAGGTAATTTTCTCAGCTTAGGCTGCTACAACACTGCAGAATTTTGCAGAGAAGGCTATAGACCTTTCAAAATTACAAATCCCATGATTCCATAAGGTGGAGCTACAACACTTAAAGTGATGTCAAACTGCATTAATTCTTCAGTGTAGATGCAGCCTAGGTCTCTTGTTACCTGGTGGAAGAGATGTATTGACACACTAAGTGTGGCAAAATCTAAAAAGTAACAAAGACTGTGGTTTGCTTTAGAATTTTAGGCAGTATATAAATACTTTTGATATTATTCATACAGATTGTGTTACTTTTTAGATTTTGTGAATACCTAACTTTTTTCTTTCCCCTTCTTGTTACATTAGGTTGTTATTCCCCTTTGTTGTTGTTCACACTAACCGTGGCAAATTTATGACATTGCTCTTTCTTAGCACCATTCCTGATTGATTAATTGATTTATTGATTAAGTAGTATTTAGAAGCTGTTTATATCTAACCAGGGCTGTAGCTATGGATGAGACAAAATTTGGTCATTGCCCTCAAATAAGAATTCTGCCTCCTCCCTCCCCCATGAAATTTTCTTTTAGTCTCCAAATGTCTAGCATTGCAGAGTGTGTAGTAACATTGAGAATTGTTTGTACCTAGAACTCTTCTGTTTGCTGTGTTTGCATTTCTTTGGTAATTTTGCCTGTTCCTTTTCTTTGGATTCCTGAACTATATTTCTAAATTCAGAGGCAGCCATAGCTGGAATATCAGTATACAAAGGGAGATTAACTGAGCCAAATAATTTGTAGCATAAGCTTTCATAGATGAGAGGTGCATTTACACTGTAGAAATAATGCAATTTGACACCACTTTAACTACTATGGCTCAATCCTACAGAATCCTGGGATTTGTAATTTGTGAGGCACCAGCACTCTCTGGCAGAAAAGGCTAAAGATTCTGTAAAACTTAAAATCCCAAACCCTGCAGCTACAGCACTTAAAGCATTGTCAAATTGCATTATTTCTACAGTGTAGATGCACCTTTGGTCTATTTCTACAGAGATAGCTTATGCTACAACTTCTTTGATTTAGGAGCTGTACAGATTAGGAGAAAGTGGCAACAATCCACTCCAAAAAGAAGCCATGAAACACGGCTCCTTTGTGCACTACTACAGAGGTGCCATAAGTGCCCTGGAGCAGCACTGTGCCGTCCCTCATATGCCGTGTCGTTTGGGTGCTGCGCATGGCAGATGTCATCATTGCACACCCTGTGTAAACAATGCCATGCCAAAATGGCACCCATGGTGTGTGGTAGGGCTCGGGAGCGTACAGGCACTCCACTCTCTTGAGCCCTACTTTTGGCCCCAGGCTGGCACAAAGCGCCGGTCTGTACTGGGCCTTAGTCTCAAAGATGCTTCAAGATCCCTTTGCATACTATATGTCTACATGTTCAACTGAATTTTTCAGTTACTGTAAAGCTAAAATTCGGGGACTTAAGGAAAATGTAACTCCATCACCCACCAAGTCAAAAGTGGGAGACAGGGCTCGGTCTGCACTTATGGAACCATTGTCTGCACGAGGGACCATTGCTTGCACTTTCAAGTCTCCGAGAAGACACAAGTGCTTGCTCAGTTGTTACCAGTGGGACATATAATCACAAATGAAAGATGTTGTTTCCCTGTTGAAAATTTTGGGATTAGTTGCATGTTTTCCTTTGCATTGTTTTGGCTCTTTGTAGCAAGTAGCAATAGCAAGTACATTTCTATATCGCTTATCAGTGCACTTAAGCACTCCTTAAGTGGTTTTACAAAGTGTGAGCTATTTGCCCCCAACAATCTGGGTACTCATTTTAGCGACCTCAGAGGGATGCAAGCCTGAGTCGAGCTTGAGCCCTTTTGTTGGTATTGAACTCGCAACCTTATGGTTTGTGAGTGAGTGGCTGCAGTACACGCATTTAACCACTGTGCCACCAGGGCTCTTACAAGATTTACATTATCTTTCATGTAAATATTGCTTAATTTCTACAACATGAAGAGCATGGATAGAAATCTATGGCCCTTGGCCCATGGATAGAAATCTAAGAATTTTCTTTTTGATAAAAAAATACTATATTCTAACAAACTCAGATTAGTAAAAGTATTTCTCTTTTTAAGTACTGTAGGTTGGGCAGTCATAAATCTCTCTTAAGGACTTGTCATATTTATGACTAATACTTGTAAAAATAGGGATGTCTTCAGCATATGCCTAACCATAGGAATGATTAAGGCATATCTAAAATCATGTCTAATCCTTTATGTCTGCTGCTGACTTGTCTTGAATGTTCATAGGGCAAGGCAACAATACAGAAAATGACTGCCAAAATCAGAGCAAAGTGGAAGTTTTTTCATTAATTTCCATGGCAAGAAGACTGAACACTGACATATTTCAGTGACAGAAATCCATTACTACAGAGTGTCCACTTAAAATACCTCAGCATACAGCTTTCTATGTGTCAACAAAGCTGTGATATGACACTGACACACAATAGAATATTCCTGATCCAGCTTTCAAAAATCACTTGTAAAACATGCTCACACGTTTCACCAGTCAACTGGAAAACTGATAGGAAACATTTCTATCATTCTACATGGAGGGACTTAATGTAGGCACAAGTTCTGCCTAGTGAAAGTGCCAGATTCAGTGTGAAACATTTCCAAACTATACCAAGTTTTGATTTTTAAACATGTTTTAATTTTGTAGTAATTTAATTCTAATTCTGTTTTAATGTACTATTTTTATTTGTTTTAATTGTACTGTTTTGTAATATTGTAAGCTGCCCCAAGTCCCAGTTTTGGGAGAAGGGTGGGATGTAAATGTATATAATGTATATAATGTATATAATGATAATAATAATTTTTTTAAGTGGCCATTGTAACATCCAGAATTGCAGTGAATTCCAGAGATTAATGTTGTGCCAGACAAGGAAGCATTTTCTTTTGTTTGATTGTATTATTATTTTTTTAGATGACACTCCAGAAACCTGCATCTACTCAAATTGGTCTCCCTGGTCAGCTTGTAGTTCATCTACATGTGAAAAGGGCAAGCGGATGAGGCAAAGAATGCTCAAAGCTCAGCTTGACCTCAGTGTGCCTTGTCCAGAGACTCAAGACTTCCAGCCATGTATGGGCCCAGGCTGTAGCGATGAAGGTAGGGACAAGGACAAAGAGAATAGCAACTGAGATCTGTATGATCTCCTTTTCAAAAATTCAAACTTAGGTGAGATTTATGGACACGTGGAAATTGTCTTTGATGTTTCAGATGGCTCTACATGCATGATGTCTGAGTGGATAACATGGTCCCCATGTAGTGTGTCCTGTGGCATGGGAATGCGATCAAGAGAGAGATATGTCAAGCAATTCCCCGATGATGGCTCCATGTGCAAAGTGCCTACTGAAGAAACTGAGAAATGCATTGTAAATGAGGAGTGTGGTAAGTATTTCATGTAGCCTTGCAACATTTAATCAGCATAAAAGTATGATGTGAACCCTCTTATTAAATGAGTGACAGTAAAATGATCCTCTGCCTATATATTGTGAATAGCGCCTAGCAGCTGCTTGGTGACAGAATGGGGAGAGTGGGATGAATGCAGTGCCAGCTGCGGAATGGGGATGAAGAAACGGCACCGAATGATAAAGATGACCCCAGCAGATGGATCCATGTGCAAGGCAGAAACCACAGAAGCTGAGAAATGCATGATGCCTGAATGCCGTAAGTATCCGCAATCCTTCCAGTGATCGTATGTGGAAGTGACACTGTACCTGCTCACTAGATTACACAAGTAAAGTATATACTCATGGGAAAGAGACAATGGGACATGCAAATAACTTGTGAAAATAATTATTATCCATTGTTGGCTGGCTCTCTGATAACTTTCAACTGCCAAAGGCTTCCTTGATGAGGAATTTTAGATAAGTTACTGTAGCCTAGCCCATTGAAAGCTTCTACAGGCTGAGTCTCCCTTATCTGAAATTCTTGAGACTAGAAGTGTTTTCGATTTTGGATTCTTTCAGATTTTGTAATATTTGCAGATACATAATATCGTGACGATAGCATCCAAGCATAAACATGAAATTATTTATGCTTTTTAACACCTTATACACATAGCATACATCATATAATTTTGTTCATGAAGCAAATCTGTGTACACTGAACCATGAGAAAGCACAGGTGCCACTATCTCAGCCACCCATGAAAAAAGTTTTGGATTTTGGAGTATTTCAGGTTTTGGAAATCTGGATAAAGAAGACTCAACCTGTAGCATAAACACATAATATTATTCTGTCTAAGAGTCCACATCTCAAAGAAACTGATATTAGTATAACTGTGGATAGAGATTAATTCATACCATTTTTCTTCTCAAAGGAAGCAATTGAGTAATGTTTACAATTTTCTTCTTATTGGAAGAAAGACTTGAAAAATTGAAGTGTATTTTCAATTTAAGACTTATTCTGCACAAAATTTGCACATGGCTGTTTTGCTCAGAAAACATGATTTTCTGGATAGAAAACACAACAAAAAATGTTGTTTTCTATTCAGTTTAGTTGAGTATATATGGTACTCATGTAATACTTATTCATCTGATAGGTACACGTAAAGGTAAAGGTAAAGTTAGTCCCTTGACATGAATGTCTAGTTATAACTGACTGCAGGAGGTGGTGCTCATCTCTGTTACTAAGCCAAAGAGCCAACGTTGTTGATGACTGTGGCCAGCATGACTGCCCCAATGCTGTTACCTTCCCATTGAGAAGTAGTACCTATCTATCTATCCACATTTGCATGCTTTCAAAGTGCTAGGTTGACAGAAGCTGGGACTAGTGACAGGAACTCACCCCATCATGCAGCACTCGGGCCTTGAACTGCCAACTTTCCGACCATCAGAATTGGCATCTTAACCACTAAGCCACCTGGCAACTGTATGAAAAAAAGTGCACAGGACTGTTACAGTCTTTTAAAGCTCTGGCTCGTCTCCACATATTCAAGTATTCCTGAATTCTTCACTGTGGATCACAGCAACCAAAATCTAATTTTGCGTATAAGAGCCATTTCATATGACATGAACTCCATGCAATATGTGCCAGTATTGAGTACAGTGTTAAATATGTACAGACATATAGCAAAAATGTAGTGTGCAAAATAGCCCTAAGGCAAAGGATAATTATCATCTGTCAAATCTCTCATGTTATTAATTTTTTCCTGCACTGTATCTGTTTGCTCCAGTGAACCTTAGCATGTTAGAAAAACAGCCAGACATCAGTTTAATTTGAAGTCTGCAAGGGTAGACCATAATTTGTGAAAACAATAAATAGCACCAATGGGTGGCTGGAGGATGAACAATCTTTGGGCCATAAAAACTAGCAGTGAGTATGTACAGCTGTATGCCACCTAATCACACTGCTCTCCAATGTCTTGCTTTTACACATCATGAAACAGCCACAGGAGACAGTTGTGGTTAATGAATGACTTGATGGTGTGTGAAGATCCCCATTGTCCCTTGCTTCCATCCCTGCCTAGACAATGTCAACTTCACTTCTGACTTAGTTCTTCCCAAGTCACTCACAGAATCACAGAGTTGGGAGAGAGCACAAGTGCCATCCAGTCCAGCCCCCTGTCATACAGCAGTGCACAATGAAAGCACCCCAGATGAATGGCCATACAGCCTCTGTTTAAAAATCTCCAAGGGAGGAGACTCCATCTCCGAGGCAGTATGTTCCACTGTCAAACAGCTCTCACCATCAGGAAGTTCTTCCTAATGTTGTTTACATAGAATCTCTTTTCCTGCAGCTTGAATCCATTGCTCCATGTCTTAATCTCTGTAGCAGTAGAAAATAAGCTTGTGTCATCCTCAATATAAAATCCCTTTAAATATTTAAATGTAGCTATCATATCACCCCTTCACCTTTTCTTGTCCATGCAAAACATAACCACCTCCCTTAACTGCTTCTCATAGGGCATAATTTCCAGATCTTTCACCATTTTGGTTGTCCTCCTCTGGACGCAATTCAACTTGTCAACATCCTTCTTGAATTGTGGAGACCAGAAGTGGGTAAGATCTGACCAAAGCAGAATAGAGTGGTATTATTACTTCCCTCAGTCTAGACACTATATTTCTATTGATGTAGCCTAGAACTGTATTGGCTTTCTTTGCTGCCACATCACATTACTGACTCGTGTTCAGCCTGTGATTCACTAAGACTCCTAGATGTTTTTCGGATGTACTGCCATCAAGCCAGGTGTCACTCATACTATATCTGTGTATTTCATTTTTACTCCCTAAATATAGTACCCTACTTTTCAATTAGAAATCCACCTAACAGTCACATTGACTACCCCATGTTTTACTAGCTTTTTTGCAAGGATATTATGGAGGGCCTTGTCAAAGGCCATTCTAAAATCAAAATATGCTACATCCACAGTATTTCCTTCATCTACCAAGCTTGTGACTCTGTCTGTCTGTCTGTCTATCTGATTAGTCTGCCATGACTTGGTTTTGTGAAACCCATGCTGACTTTTAGTAGTCATAGAATTCCTTTCTAAGTGCTTACAGACTTTCTGTTTAATTATATGCTCTATAATCTTCTCTGGTACTGATGTCAGGCTGGCTGTGTAGTAAATGTTTGGGTCCTCTTTTTTCCCTTTGAAGATAGGGACAACATTTGCCCTCCTTCAGTTTGCTAGGACCTCTCCTGTTCTCTCAGCATTCTCAAAGATTATTGACAGTGGTTCTGAGATTACTTCTGTCAATTCTCTTAATACCCTTGGAAGTAGTTCATCTCACCCTGAAGACTTGAATTCGTTTATAGTAGCCAGGTATTCCTGTACTACCTCTTTACCTATTCTGTGCTGGATTTCCCCTATTGCATCATTTGCTCCATTTCCCCCAGGTTGAGCACTGTTCTCCTCTACAGAGAAGACCGAGGAAAAGGAGTACTTCTGCCTTTTCTCTGTTCCCTGACAGCATTTTGCCATGTTCTCCTCACAGCAATCCTACAGTTTCCTTGATATTTCTTTTGGTACAGACATGACAAAACAAACAAAAACACCCTTTTTATTGTTTTTAACCTCTAGCAAGCCTGAGCTCATTCTGTGCTTTAGCTTTTCTGACTTTCTCCCTACATGAGTTGGCTATTTGTCTCTCTTTCTGCTTTGGTAATTTCTCCCCTTTTCCATCTCTTGCCCCTTTTGAGTCTTAGCTCAACTGACAGTTCTTTAGACATCCATTCTGATTTTTTGAGACACCTCCCATTTTTTCCTCCTCATTGAAACTATTTAAAATTGTGTATTCAATATCTCACTTTTAAGAAACTCCCATCTCTCATTAAGCTACTTCTCTATTAATATTTTTGACCGTGTAATCACTGCCAGTATTTCCTTAAGTTTAGTGATCCCTACGTTTACTCATCCACATTCACCCTCCTCATTCACTCCTAGATACTTTCACAGTATCTTCCAGTAGGTTTATCTTTTCACAAACCCTACTTAGGGCCTAAACAGATGACAACTAAAGGGACAGTGTCATGCGGCCCCTTTGAGCTCCAGATGGGGGTCAGGGCTTCCAGGCCAAAAAAGAAGTGGCAAAATGCTACTTCTTTTTGGCCTAGAAAAGGGTGTTTTTGCCACTGTGGCAACACTTTTCAGTGCAACTTTTGGTGTGTGGCATGTAGTTGCCACAACACCAGAGTGCTGCAGTGCTGCCTGCCATCTTGGCAGGTAGGCGACGTGACAGCGCCTTGGGGACAGAGTCGGGGTATGAGGTGTGCCACACCCCCATGCCACCCTGACACCGGCCCTTTGGGCCAGTCTGTACAGCCCCTTAGTTTCTAGCTGGCAACCAAAATTTTCCTAGGAGAGTTACAGCTGTCAATTCCTAGCACCACAGTGAGCTGACTTGGGAAGTTTTGTTCTGATCCACTACCAAGTCAGCTTCCTCTGAAGGCAGAGCATGCTATACCTTGCCTTACTGCAATCCATGGCAAGGGTTTCTTAATGTGTCCATTTCCTCTACAACATTCAAGCTATTTCATTGCTCTCTTGCTAGGCATGCTCTGATAACAATGAAGATCCCTTGCTCTTATTTTTGAAGTCTTGCTGTCGCCTTCAGTTTCTCTCTGTCTTCACTTTGCTTTAATGCTAGCTGTGAATGAGCAAGTTCCTACCATCACACATACATGCAATGAGTAGGTAGCTTGATCTTCCTCTCTTGTACATATACACCTTAGCAAATTCCTCTTGTAAAGCACAACATGGGAGAGGAAGAATCCATCAGCAGGCATCTGGGGTGAAACAATGATGCAAGAGATCTATGATCAGATTTCTCAACATCTTTTTCTTTATTTAGAAGTAGCCAAAAAGCCCAGAGTCATATGAAATGACCATATAACCCCCACAAATAATCTCATTCCCCTATGCTCTATTAGCCGTAGTAGGGATGTTGTTCTCAACAGTCTAAATAAATGTAGCATTTTTATACCTTACTTAAGGTATACACTTTTTTACAACAAGATGTGTTGTGAGAAGATCTCACCTCAGATATCTGAAGATATGTGAAGCTTACAGGGAATAAAAGGACAAATTTATGCACAAAACAATGGTCATATTTTGAAATGGCAGGGTCTAAACAATATTATTGAAAACATTTACAGACGCGTACAGTGAAAAAAGTATAAAGAAGTTTGCCAATGAGGGATACTGCATCATTTGCAATTGCCTTCCCCTATTTCATTTAGGTACATTTCACAAATAAATGCAAAAACTAAGAACAGTGTCATGCATGGATTTTAGTGCAGGAAGAAAACACAAAGTCTGGCAGGTTAGAACAAAAGGACAGGAGAAAGTACAGATGGAATTCTATGAAAACAAAATCGATACTGGATTATTTTCTCATCACTAATGTGACATTTCCAAAAGTATTTAAAGTCAATCACATAAAGCATGTATTACAACTGTTTAGCTGACACTAAAGCAGGGTCAGCCTTATCCCAAAATGGCTATAGGTTAACATAGAAGGGAGATTACCACACTACACTTTTATAATGCTGCTATTCCACTTTTACTGCTTTGGTTGCCTCTTGTTACATTCTGGGGTTTCTAATTCAGTGAAGACTAAGAGCTCTCTGGCTGAGAATTCTAAATGCCCCCTCCCTAAACTACAAATCTGAGAATTTAACAGGAGGCAGCCAGAGCAGTTATAGTGCTGCTATTCTTGTACTGTGGTAATCTAGAAGGTTAAGTGAGTAATAAACATTTCTGACTACCACCACATGAGCACCTCTTGTTGTTGAGTCCAGGGAAACCTCAAGGTTGTACAGTTGGTCCTTCAAGTGGGATAAAATTTCCTCTAAGATGAATTGTACACATTTAGAAAAATTGAGTTCTCTACTTACAATACCTGTGGGTTAGGTTTGAGTTTGCTTGTCCTCATTCATCCTCAAATCCCTTACAAACAACATCTCAGAACCTCCAAGATCTCTTGATTGGTAGAGGGAAACAAAGATAGAACTGATTATCATCTGTATATTGATGACAGGGACGGAAAGAATATTTGAAAATATTAGAAAAAAAACATATTTTTAGATTGTTGAGAAGCTCTAGTGAGAAGACTCCTGGACTGATACGAATCTTCAGAGTTTGGATCTTATTCTGCATAAAATCCACATGTTTTTGTATTGTACAGGAAACAGTATTTTTGCATTGAAAATAATACAGTTGTCCCTCCATATTCACTAGGGTTAGGGGAACAAGACCCCCACGACTATGGAAAAACTGCAAATAACAAAAACAATGTTTTTACCTGAGAGGACACCTCTCTAGGAATCTCTAGGTCCTCCAATGCAACTCTGTGGTCAATGTCCAACATACACTGACCATAGAATGGCACTGGAGTAGCTACAAATGGTCTTTCAGTGCAACTTTTAGTTAAAGTTGACCACAGAGTTGCACTGGAGGACCTAGACAGTCCTAGAAAGAACATATTAATGAAATCCGTGAATAATCAAATCCACAAATATCAAAGCCGCAAATATGGAGGGATGACTGTATTTTGATTCAGAAATATTAATTACCCTGCAGAAAATGCTGTAACTGGGGATTTATTTTAGATAAAAGTTACACATGGGTGATTTGAATAGATTGCAGCATTTTATGTACAGGAATTAATATTTCTGGGTTGAAATACTGTCTATGCAGAAAATGCTATTTCCTGCACAAGACAACTTAAGGCTCCTATGGTCAATGATATCCAAAGCCAGTGGGAAAACAAATAGGACTGCAACTTCTCCCATCCCTTGTGTGGCATAAATTATCCACCACAGCAACTTAGGCTTTCCAATGCTGCTTGAGTAAAGAAATGGGATCATCTTCAGAAGGTGTTTCAGCACCTTCATAGTTACACAGCTCATGAAGTATCCCTAATTTGTCTGAAGATATATCTGTCACTAACATGTAGAATACTTCATCTGTGGGACTAGTAGAGGTTTCATTCTAATCACAATATACATATTTGCTCCAAAAAGCATTCTCCTCCATAGTGCTACCCACTTTTTTTTATCAAGATGATCCCATTCCCCCTTACTTGTTGGCTGGATAACAGTTTAATAACAAAGAGTTGAAAAAACCTCAACTTTTTCATCCTTGTTAGACACCATTCCTTGTATGCTGTCTCCATGGTCTGAGTGGAGCGACTGCAGTGTAACATGTGGAAAGGGAATGAGGACTCGGCAGAGGATGCTGAAATCTGCAGCAGAGCTTGGAGACTGCAATGAGGAGCTGGAACAGGTGGAGAAATGCATGTTACCAGAGTGCCGTAAGTACAGAAAACTGGAATCTGAAGTAATTATATCCTAAGCTTTTCAACTTATTTAGAATACTGTTTGTTCCTAACTAGATAGCATTCTTATATCAAAAGATGTGAAGCATGACTAAATTATTGTCAAAATACACATCAAGTTGCTATGCCAAGGAATTCCTGACACATTCCCAGAGACTGACAATGAAGAAGCAGTGATCTCTCTCAGATACTTTGAGAAAGTCTTATAAAGGTCTCTGCTACCATTGAAAAGCCTTTAAAATGGCAACACATCAATAGTCTTAGGTTTGTTTGCTTTTCATTTTAGGCATTTTAACCTGTCCTTCAGCAGAGCTCTGAGGACAGCATGCGTAAGTCCCAAATAAAATAACAAAGGTGCAAAACTGACCGTCAATAAGTGCTGGATTGGGGGCGGCATCTGAATGCAGCATTTAGATGCCACATGCTCTGACATCGCCCCCCCCCACCACCACCACTAGGAAGCTGCACGGCTGACTGAACATGCAGCAACTTCATGATGTTTTGGTGGCACAGCATTTACATATGCCATGCTGCTGAAAAGCTGTTGCAGTGGCAGCAAGGGTGTCCTTTTTCTGCCCCCAAAAGGAGTGGAATTTTGCCGCTTCTTTTTGAGCCAGAAAAATGTCGAATCAGGGCACGTGGTTGCAGCAGCCCCGACCTGGTACTCAAAAGGGCGGTGTAATGCTGCCCCCTTAGGGCCTTTTCAGTCCATAATTAAAAAGAGCAGACTAGAACAAATAAATAAAATAATGTAAGAACTTTAAAGCTTGGGGCCAGAAAGGTCCTTGCTTAGAGCTGAAATGGCTACTATGTAGGAGCTGGACAGGGCTATTAATAGGGAATTTTCATGCTAGGAGGCCACCATGAAAAAGGTTCTGTCTGCAGAAGATCTTATTGTATAGACAGGCCCATCTGCAAACAGGGAGTGTTTCAGGTCTCCTGGTCTCCCAGAAATTATATAGCTATATTCATCCACTAAGAGCCAGTGTGGTGTAGTGGGTCTGAGAATTGGATTATGACTCTCTAGGCCAGTGTTTGAATCTATGAAATAGAAATTCAGTGGGTAACCTTGGGCAAGTTACACACTCTCTGCCTGAAAGGAAGGAAAAAGTGAATTCCATCAGAACAAATCTTGCCAAGAAAACCCTGTGATAGATTCATCTTATCATCTTAGAGGAGATTATAAAATCAGAAATTCCCTGAAGGCACACAATAACAACATCCTTGAAGGCACACAACAACTACAAGATAGCCAGCATTTGATAGAACTGATTCCCCCGCTCTTTATAACCCCACTCGTCTGCTTCCAAATCTGGTCTGGAAGACTGAGGACTCTCCTCAGCATATTTGAGGGGCTTGAAAAGGGATGTGACAGAAAGAGAGAAAGGGGGAAGTCTGCTCATATGGATGGAACACAGTATTCCTAGGTGGCTGACTACTCTTCACACTGAAGGTACCAAGTTTGTAGCTAAGAGGATATTGCACTTCAACAGCTTGAAGCTGATGATGGCTGCAAGGTCATTATGGTACAGAATCCACAGTGGTCTAAGAATAAAAGAATGAGCAGGGAGTTATGATTTAAAAGGTGCATTCTGCTACAATTCATGTGTCTTCCTTTGTTTTTGTTTTAGTTTTTTGCTTATTTCCCCCTTTTTGACAACTTTATCATAGTTCAGATAAATAGTGTGTGCTCCATTAGGGATCTAAGTGTGCCTGATGCTCTAGGGTGTAATGCACCTTTCAAAGTATCCAGGCTTCCCATACCAAGTATTCAAGCAACCTGAAGGCTGAGGCTCTAGAGAAGAACAGCAACACTGGATTCTGTTTAGGAAGAATAAATAGGTACCTGGCAATGAATTTTACATTGAAAGGTAGAGGAAGGAAAATGGGGGGAAATAAAATGATTCAATATTAATATCTTGTAAAGAATCTTTGAAAATCATGGCAGTGTCTGTGGAAGGGCTACAGAGTCTTTCAGAAATATTCATAGAATCATAGAGTTGGAAGAGACCACTAGGGCCATCCAGTCCAACCCCCTGCCATGCAGGAAATCTAAATCAAAGCATCCCTGACAGATGGCCATCCAGCCTCTGTTTAAAGACCTCTAAGGAAGGAGACTCCACTACACTCCAGGTCCTAGTCTCTGGACCAGCAGAAAACAAGCTAGCTCCCACCTCAATATGACATCCCTTCAAGTATTTAACAGGGCTATCATATCACACTCTTCTCCAGGCTAAACATCCCCAGCTCCCTATGTCATTCCTCATAGGACATGATTTCCAGACCCTTCACCATTTTGGTTGCCCTCCTTTGGACACGCTCCAGTTTTTCAACATCCTTTTTAAATTGTGGTGCCCAGAACGGGACACAATATTCCAGGTGGGGCCTGACCAGAGCAGAATAGAGTGGCACTATTACTTCCCTTGATCTAGACACTATGCTTCTATGGATGCAGCCTAAAATCGCATTGACCTTCTTAGCTGCCACATCGCACTGTTGATTCTTGTTCAATTTGTGGTCTATTTGGTCAGTCCTTTTTGACTTTTCCACATTTTCTTGTCTTACAATCTGAAATTGAAATGGGTGTTATTGGTGTTGTTACCGCTTGGAGAAAAGTTTCTCTAATCTGATGAGACCAAAATTGAAGTTTTTGGTCTTGTCACAGAACACTATATGAGGCACAAACCCAACAGTGTTCAGTGCCTTGGGACTATCATCCCATGGTGAAGCATGGTAGTGGTTGCACCATGTTCTTGGGATGCTTTTTCTTGGGAAATGTTTCAGAGTTAAGAGGGAGGGATGAAGCCAAATACTGAGAGTGGGATGGAGGTTCACCTTTGAGCAAGATAACAACACAGCCAAAGTAACACTGGAGTGGTTTAAAAACAAGAACCTGAATGTCTCAGAATGTAAAGCCCCAGCCTCAATACAATGAAGAACATGTGGCAAGACTTGAAAGTTGTTCTTTGGCAAAAGTCCCCATCCAACCCAACAGTGGAGTTTATCACATGGGAAGAATTTCTCTTAATTTTGAATGAAAAGAAAGTGGGGCCAGAACGCATTCACGTGAATTCGCTAGTTCAGCGAATCTACGTGAATGCGAACTGCTTGCCATTGCCTGAAATTGCGTGTGGTAGTCTATCACGCAATAACGTGAAACCCCATGATTGCGTTTGGATTGCCATTGGATTGTACTTCCAATTTCCCTTGTCTGATAACGCCCAGTGACAGAGAAACTTTGCTAAGAATGGCAAAAAATGTGGGATCCAGATGTGCAAAGCTGATAGAGATTTGGCAAGAATGTTTACAGCTGTAATTGCTGTCGAAGGTGCTTCTACCAACAAGAGAGTAATATGATAGCCATCTTCAGATATCTGATATCACATAGAACAGATGGAACTACTCTAGAAGATGCAACTTGATCCAATAAATTAGAAAACATTCTGACTAAACATTAAGACAAACTTCCTGACAGCAAATATACTACCTTGGAAGGTGGTGAACTCTATATTGTTGAAGTTTTTTAAACAGAAGTTGGATGGCCATTTGTCAGGGATTCTTGCATTGCAAGAATCTATGAATTCTTGAATTGGTAGTGGGTTAGACAGTGAATCTTCCAAATTTTATTTCTGTGATGGAAATGTTAATGGTTTTAATTTTTAAAAAAACCTATATAATTATGCAGACCAGTATTCTTTTGGGCAGTTACAAATAGGTAACCTAAAAACAAACAGATTGCCCTTTTCTCTAATTCCAGTTGGCAAGTTAACTTGAGTTTAATAATAATATTTTTATTGTATTCTCTCTGTGTAGCAATTGACTGTGAGCTTACAGAATGGTCCCAGTGGTCTGAATGCAACAAGTCTTGTGGAAAAGGACATATGATTAGGACAAGAATGATCAAAATGGAACCCCAGTTTGGAGGAGCTCCATGCCCTGAAACTGTACAGCGCAAAAAGTGTCGAATAAGGAAATGCTTGAGAAATCCCAGCATTGAGAAAAGACGATGGAAAGAGCCGCGTGAGAAAAGAAGAAGTGAACAAGGAAAAGAAGATGTTGATGGCGAGCAATTCCCAGGTAATGGCCTAACCACAAGATAGTACAGGGAAGATGCCTCAGACAGCAGATTTTGCATGTTACAAAAGGGCAGCAAATTCGTAACTGGTTGGGCCTAAATCCATTTGCTATGTTATCCATTGACACAACTAGATTTTCATAAATGTCAGTTCAGCAATTGATTCATGGGACCTCCTCCAGCTGAGACTACTTAATGAATTTAGGCCTTGATTTAACATCGAACGACAGCAATGATAACAATGATGATGGCGGTTAAGATCATGATGATGAATTTACTGCATATAAATGGAGAAGGAACCTGTGGCATTTTTTAAAAATCCGGTCAGGCTTGTGTATTTTATGCTTTAATTTTGAGGAGGGGGGGGAAGCCTTTGTTGTTGTGCTTGAAGCAGCAAAAAACAAGGAGAGACATTTCAAATTAACTCTCATGATTGTTATAGAATTCATTCATTTTTATTTATTTATTTATTTTAATTTTAGGTTGCAAGATGAAACCATGGACTGCTTGGTCAGAATGTACCAAATTGTGTGGAGGTGGCATCCAGGAAAGGTTCATGACAGTCAAGAAGAGATTCAAAAGCACTCAGTTTACTAGCTGCAAAGACAAGAAGGAACTGAGAGCCTGCAATGTCCACCCTTGTTAGCAAAACCTGAGTTTTTGAATAATGCACTCTGAGCTAAATGTAAAATCAATCTTGATTTGATTTTTTTAAAAGAAAAGATATAAATTGTGTATATTAGTCTTCATTTTTGCAGTGTTGTTTGCTTATTAGTCTTGCTGGTGCAAGAGATATATTTTATAAATATTTCCTCCCAGATGTAAGCTGAGAGTTGTTCCTTGATGCTCCAGCAAGCCCTTAATGCATAAAACTAGTGAAGTCATTGTGAAATCCTATAACTTTGAAAATTATAGACATCTCTGTGTGAACATGCCATAATCATAGGAATATTCCTTATAAATACATGGGGTGCATGCATAATTGACATTTTGCAAACTTAAATACCTATTTAGATCTGGTCTCAAAACACTCAAAGCAGTGCCTCTGTGATTACACAACTGTGCCAAGGAATTAACTTCAACAATACTACAGATTCATATTTATCTTTCACCATCACAAGTGTAAAAATTGTATAAAATCAATCCTTTGACACACTTATTTTTTCTTCATAAAAATGCTACAGACCCCTACAGAATAAAATCATTTTTTCTTTCCATTTTCTAGTAGCAAGGATGAAATTTTTTACTGTCTCCAGATCACACCTGTAAACTAGCCAGTGGACTGCATCCAAGATCACTTTGCACACTGTCTTAATCTTAGTTTATGAGGTACAGTAAAGAAACACTCACTTTACTGGGCCCTCCTATCATGAAGTAGAGTTTGGCCAAACAGATCCCATGAACCTATAAGGGAAACCATGGGCTCTCAAGAGTTGGGCTTATCTAAATGTTGATCATTCTGACTGGGAGATTCTGAGAAGTGTAGTCCAAAAAGTAACCTTTCTAAGTTCTGATAAATATACAATATAAGTACTCAGTCCAGGAGTGAACCTGCCTAATTCAAAGGTTCAAATGTTGCCACGGAATTTAAAGAATGCGTAAGAAGGACAGACTTTGCCACAGTACATCAGATCTTATTTTTGCTTCTTTCATATACAACATATTCATTTTGTTTCTCCATCTCTTCATAGAGAAGTAGTTAACTTGCTCTCCTGATATTCTATCACATCTACCACATTTTTGTTTTTCCTTGTTTTCCTGACAGGTCTTAGGGCCTCACTACCATGTTCCTCAGTAGTAGCTGTCATGTGGGAACCCACAGATTCATGCTACTTTAAGTATTAAATAATGAGTCACAGATTGAAAACTGAGGAACTTAAAGAATGGTAAATGTCAGCATCATTACAAAGAGGATACAGTGGGTCCTTGGTGTCCACTGGGGTTTGGTTCCAGGACCCCCTGTGGATACCTAAATGTATGGGTCCTCAAGTCCTATTATATACAATGGCACAATAAAATGGTCCCTCTTATACAAAATAGCAAAATCAAGGTTTGTCTTCTTGAATTTTTTTTACAAATATTTTCAACAGATGGATGGTAGAATCTGTGGATGCAGAATCCATGGAAATGGAGGGATGACTATAATTCATAATTGGTTGAGTTGTCCAGTGAAAGAAAAAGGAGTGTAGGGCTGACCTACAGTAAGGCCATGGGCCCAAAGAGTAGCTCACTACAAACTAGGAAACGACCAGTGCTGGAATCCTGTTGAAGACTTACATTTTTGTAAGTGGACATATGTCTGCAGGAAGTAGAATTATGCAGTTGTATAACATCCATATCCAGTAGAGGGCTGCTGTTCCTGAGCATCATACACATTGGTGTCCAATGTATGATGGAACTGCTGGACAATGAGACCAATCTCATTGGGCACCAATGCACATTGGACAGTCTTCTTGATTTCCCAGTATGCATCTTCACAATTCAGCAAAAGAGTTTTTAGAGCCTCTGCAATGTAGCTAGGTATACGTGATGTAACATAACAGAACATAACAACATAGCATAACAGGTCATACAGGATTCCTGTGAAGGTTAATTAAATGAAGAGCTTGAATGTTACTGCCACCCTAGCTCAATGGTGAAATACCATTTATTTTCAAGGTGCAAAAATGAAGAGTATGAAAAAAACAAGGCTGGCTATTTTTAAGCAATGCATATATTTACTTGAATATCTTGTTCAGTTGTTTGAACTATCACTTGAAAAAATAAATAAAGGCTATGTCATACTATATTAATAAGAGGGCATAGGAGGAACTAAAGGAGCATTCTCGTTGAATGAAAAAGACCCTGCATCCCTAGCAATGTTTTAATATCTTGCAGCTGATCATCCCAGTAACAGTCTATGCATTCATCTGCATTGATCTTCTTTGGGGAATGCATGACTTACGGAGAAAAGAAAGGGCTACTTGTGCAAAAACAGCTCACTTCCTGAGGATGACATATCAAAGTGGTTTTCACTGGCACATCAGGAAAATCAAGAGACAGGTTCAGATAGCATAGCTCAGTGATACAGAAAAGATAGCCTACTGAAAAATCATGGCATCAAATGGGATGTCCCAGTTCCTTATTTTCTAAAATGTTAAATATTATCTCTATTGTACAAATCATAGAATCATAAAATCACAGAATTGGAAGGGGCTTCATGGGCCTTCATGTCCAATCAGTGTAGCATCTGCAGCTAAAGCATGCCCAGCCAGCAGCTGCCCAGCCTCGTTTTGAAGATATCCAAAGAAGGAGACACCATCAGCTGTCTCCTTGTTCAGCAATGGAATGCACTGCCATGGAGTGTGGTGGGGTCTCTTTCTTTGAAAATTTTAAAAACAGAGGCTAGATGGCCATCTGTTGAGAATGCTTTTATTGTACGTTCCTGCATGGCAGGAGATTGGACTGGATGCCCCTTGTGGTCTCTTCCAACTCTATGACTCTATGATTCCTCCAACCATCCACAAAACTGTGTTGGACTGGATATTTCCAAAACTATGACAAACTTCTTGCATTCTTTAGTCTTCAAGTGAAATAAACTGCAGAAAAACTGGGCAGATAAACCTAAGACTTTTATAAGGTATGCTGGGCAATAGCAAGAGAGGGAACATACCCTGTACTCCCCTGACATAATCTTTAATGTCTTTGCAAGAACTTTTTTATTATATATATATATATATATATATATATATATATATATATACTTTGTGCCAGGGATGAGAAACATGTGACTCTTCAGAAGCAGTTGGAGTACTTGCTCCCATGAGTGTTCATTATTGGCTATACTGGCTCAGGCTGGTAGGAGTTGCTATCAAACAACTACATTTGTAAGAGTGCTACATTTCCAACCCCAACTTTATGCCTTAGTTGTTTATCCACTTAATTTTTCTGAGAATGAATGCAACCTAATTCAACTGTAGGTTTCTTCTCAAATAAAAGTAATATAGTCAACCAACATGAACTGCTCTTGTCCATGTATGAATCACTAAGCCCCAGATGCTTGAGAATCAGCTCTCCATTTTAGTTAGCAGTGTCTCTACCCTTACAGGAGTTCTGTGCTTACTAAGCTAAAGTCTGAGGAGACTGAATTGTGGTACTGGTGTTTTTAAACTCACTGATAACAACCACATGCAATTATGAGAAAAGCCCTGTTCCCCAAGAGGGAAGGCACTATTTGGAATGTCCATTCTTTTGTTTAGATGCCACACTGTTCTCTTTGATTTTGACATGCTAAAATCAATAAGACCTTCAACAGAAAAGTTGTTTGTAGTCCCAGGTGGTTGACAAAGCTCTTTCTGTCAAAGAGACATGTACACACATGTAGCATGCTCTACCACTTGCACCCACCATCCTAAATCTTCAATATATTTTTCCATCTCATGAGACTTCCCAATCTTCATCTTCATCTTCATCCCTGAGTGGCTTGGGGAAGGATATGATCATGTCAGAAACAGGGCATAACATTAGAGGAGGGGCTTTTCATGTACTTGGGGGGGGGGGGGGGAGACTACTGAGTGGGCCGCCCCTTTTTCTATAAATCTTCCAAAAGCAATGGAAGGCAAAAGAGTAGGAACATTCAGTAGCCCCTTAGTGCTGTAGGATAGTACCACACAGGAATGGTATGAAGGAACAAGCAGTGTCTGAATTAATGTATGAGGTTTGGTTGAAAGGCCTTTGTTTTTCACTGCTGGGTTTCAGATATTTAAGATTCAATTAACTTTTACTTCAATAAGATGCACAATCCAAATATGCATAACATTTATATGCACTAGAATATGTCCAATGGCATTTAAGTGCAAAATGGAAACAAAACCTCCATTAAAATGTCAGATTTTTAAAATATAGATTTGTATTCAGTGTCAGCAATTACCTTAGGAAGAGTGCTGCTCCACTGGACTCAGTAAGAATGTTGCACTTAATTTCAATAGAATTAATCATTTCTCTTTCACTGGTTTTAATATTTGACTGACACAGCAGTTGTCCAGTAGAGCTGTCATTAATTTCTTCAATATGTAACCGTATTATGAATGGTTGCCTGACTTTTCAAAGGATTCCTATCAGAAAGCATGAAATAGCTTGCATCTGAAGGTAATTTGATTGTTTTATCCTTTTTATATCAACTGATAAATGTAGTTGTTTCAGTTCACAGTGACAATTTTATTCTAATTTGATACAAAATGGTGGGGGTATATTTAAGATAGTTACAGAAAAAAACAATGGTGCATTCCGGACGGGTCCTATGGGGCACCGTCGTTATGCACGAGGGGCGCCGCTTCCTGACGCGCCTTGCCCCTTGTGTGTAACAACTATGTCAAAATGGCAGTGCTGCCATTTTGCCGTCGCAGGCATGCAGCGTCCAGACGTCGCGCACCGAAAGTGGCGCCGTGAGTGTGCACTTCGTGCCTTGCGGCACCTCTTCCAGGGTGCAGGAAGAACCACAATTTTGGCGCTTCTTTGTTGCTGCACCTGGGAACCACGCGGTTTGGCTGCTGCAGTTCCCGGACGCAGCAACCGGCAGTGGCATGAGACCACCCATTTTGGGCGGTCTGTAACACGCCAATTATTCATATTTTGAAAAAGAAATCAAAGTGAAAGAAAAGAAGTTTCCACTCCAAATATAGTTACCACTTTTCAGTGGGACCTGAATTGTGACTACCTTGTCCCATTAGCTTCAGTAGGACTTACTCACATCTAATTTTAGCTAGAGGCCCCGAAGGTGGATCTGTTAAGGAAAAGGAGGAAGAAAGTGATAAGGAATGCATATACCTATTTCAGTGTTATTGTAGACCTTCTGGTAGTGTACTTTTTGCTGCACATCAATAAAAGCCAAGCTTGTTGTCTTATACAATAATATATGCCTGTTGCACACTCTGGAACTGAAAGCACAGGTATAAGCTCTATGGATTTTATACACACCACTCGCCATTTATTAACAGTCTGTGCAATTTATTTTCTTTCTTTTTTAAAAAACATGATCTGTAGAAACTTTACAAGCAATGAAACAGAAATGTTAGGGGACTTCTATGTATACAGTAATAGGTTTTAATAAAAACAACTTGATTTTTTTTTTTAAACCAAAAAAGGGACCTCTTTGTTTTTAGACTTTCTTTGTTGGTTTTGGTTCACTATGGAATTTCTGAGAAAGCTGTCATGGATATATTTCTTACCAAAGTCTTGTGTAGATGTTTTGTATGTAGTTGTCTGGCTAACACACTATTATTTTGGAATAAAGACATCTTTACTATGAAAACAACACCCCTCGTTTCAATTTCATAGAACAGATCATCAAACAAACAATCTAGTGCTTTTTAGGAGTCCAGAAACTAATTAAGATAAATGCATGAGGGGAAGGCATGGTAGTCCACCCAACCTATCATCATTTTCTTTAGGTGAAGAATAACCTGAAAAGGAGTTTTCACTGCACATGGAAGCACTCCATGTGAACCCTTAAAAACAAAACAAAGCTGTGTTCCAGTTGAAGTGTACATGGGAGAGAGTTAAATGTAAACATTGAAAAGGTAAGTGTTCTAAGATGCAAGTGGTGCTTTAAAATGTAAATATTAGGACTAGTGGGCGTGACAAAGCAGCCAGAGTCTTCTACACATGTATAAAAATAGTTATGGAAGCATTTGCACTTTCCCAGAACTTGTGTCCAGCTGCTTCCTCTTCACCTAAATGACCTTCCTCCTCCTCATTTCTCCCCATCAGTAAGCACCAGCAGGAGCCCCTCTTGGGCAGAGGGAGAACATGGAACTGTGTGGGTGGAGCTATGCTCTATCTGCTCACTGTAAGAACTCAACCAAAGTTTCCTGATGAAGACAGCTGTTGCTGCTATTTCCCTCCTGTTGCTGCCTTCATTGCCATTCTCCAACTAAATGAAGCAACACCAAACCACCTTGAAATCTTGCCAAGAAAACATATGATAGGGTTGCTATTAGCTGGGATTGGGTTGAGGAAACATAACCATAGCAGCACCAACAACAGCACCACCACCAATAACAACAAAACAACAACTGATATTCTACATCAGCTACTTACTCACTTCTACATAACTAACATCAGCCCGCCCCACCCTGGCCCACCTTAAAATCCAGTAGCCAAGTTGGAGAAGCAGGTCTGTTCATCTTCCAGTCGAGACTCAAGGAGGATAACGTTTTGAATGCCCTCCTGCCAGAGAGCAAGGTTATGGCAAGACTTGAGACAGGGGTACTGCTTCTGATGTCAGCCTCATTCAGTGGTGGAGGGGTGGAAATTTCATGCTCCTTGCACCCAGATTGAAAGCTGAAGGGACCTCCTTCTTTTAATCCAGTTGCTGGGTTATAAGGTGGGTATTTATGTAGTTTTAGAGTGAGTCTTACTGAATATGGAAAAAAACCACATGGATCTGTAGTTCTAGGTTATGAATCTGTAACTGCAATAATGAGACCCTTAAAGTAAAGGTAGTCCCTTTATATGAATGTCTAGTTGTAACCGACTGCAGGAGCAATGCTCATTTCTGTTTATAAGCCGAAGAACCAGCATTGTCCGAGGACTGTTCTGGTAGTCATGTGGTCAGCATGACTGCACTCAACACTGTTACCTTCTCACTAAGAAGTGGTACTTATGTATCTATTTGCATTTGCATGCTTTCGAACTGCTAGGTTGCCAGAAGCTGGGACTAGCGACAGGAGCTCACCCCATCATGCAGCACTCAGACCTCAAACTGCCAACTTTCCAATCTTCTGATCATCAGCACTGGCATCTTAAACACTAAGCCACTGCATCACCACAAAGACCCTTACTTTGGCATAAATCACCCATAGAATTCCAGCTGAAAACTCTAGGGGTTTATAGATGGGAGAGACCAATGGAGAAACAGATAGCAGATGGATAGATAGGTCAATGCAGACATCTGCATTTCTGGGCCCTTGGTGGGGGAACTCTTCATGATGAGGGCCTGCAAAATTTATCACTATGCCACTAAGATCCTGATAACTGGAGATAATACTTGGTAGTGACATCTGTACATGAAATTGGTATTTTGTCACTGATCTGTGGTTTCTCTCCACATGCACCACAGAACAATTCTTTAATTGGTTAGCTACAACTCAGATATGTCTATTACTAGACTTACATAAAAAGATATAAAGGAATCCTTTGAGGCTGACAAAGAGAAATTTCTAGGGTAAGCTTTCACGAACTCCATTCCACCTACATGGACTCTGGTCCATAGAAACGTACATAAGAAATTTCTTTTTCTCAGTCTCAAAGGTGCTATAGGATTCTTTATTGTCATTTTATGCTAAAACAGACTAACACAGCTATGACTTTGAAT
Organism: Sceloporus undulatus; assembly: GCF_019175285.1. Classification (NCBI taxonomy): domain Eukaryota; kingdom Metazoa; phylum Chordata; class Lepidosauria; order Squamata; family Phrynosomatidae; genus Sceloporus; species Sceloporus undulatus. The sequence goes on along the minus strand of NC_056522.1, from coordinate 282,422,206 downwards.
ACTGACCTGTGTGGTGCAATAATCTTCTCATTAGAGCCGTATTTGGCTATAATCACAAAATGTCACAATGTAAGCAGATCAAGGGTCCTGTTTGAACACTGATACTATGAAGCCTTCCTGAAATTCTAAGAGATACACACACGCACACACGCACAGAGTTTTAATTAAATCCTATTGATTTACATGGAAATTAGATCAGGTTGGTCCAAAAAGATCTCCAAGGTATAATACAGGATTCATGCCATGCTACTGCAGGATTGCTCCTGGTTCAATGTATGTAGAATTTTATGTGAAAATTGACACAAAGAATGTATGAACTATAGCATAGTCCAGGTTGGGGAATCTTCAGCTCTCCAGATGTTGATGAACTAATACACCTACAAGATATCAACATCCTCCAGGCTAGCTAAAGCTAAGATACTGTCACTCTGCTTAAGGACTGGGAATTCTGTGGATCTCCAGATGTTATATCTCCAGATGTTACTAGACTGCAACACTCAGTAATAGTATTGGCTATGATGGCACAGGCAGCTGGGACCTTCAGTGAAACAAATTCTTGAGGGCCACATGATTCCCAACACTGGCTGTCCTTCTTTCAGGTAGAATAGGAGTAGGGAAAGCTCATCCTTCATATTGCTGGATATAAATAACAATTCCCTTCAGCACTAACCAGCACAGCCAATGATAATGAGAATTGCACACTAGAGAGCCATAAATTTCTTGAGTAGAAGTAAATCAGTGAACCAGAATCAGGAAAATTCCAAAATTGTTTCACTTACTGCTTTTTACAAACTGTGAGCTGAGTAGGTTGGTGTGTACAACCATGAAGCTGCTCTCAGTCTCAGTCTAGTTATAATTCCACAGGCTGAGTGGATCTGAAGTGATCCTCATAGGTAAAATATATTACACCTATTCAGTTTGTAGAAGGTGTGGGTTACATGTAGGCCCCTGCATCAAGGATATTTTTTATGGTCCATGACACCTCCAGAATCCTCCTATCAAGTTAACGTTTATTGTACTAGCCAAAGGTCATGACAAAAAGAGCTAATCAAAAAGCATAAAACATTTAAAACAAAAGGCACATAATACAGAGGACAAAAAATGTCCCAACATTTAGCATGCAGTTAAAATAGTTAACTGTTAAAAAGGACAAAACGAGAAAGAGACATCTTTCCTGAATATTAGTAAACATATACAATAAAATCATAAAATCTAATTAATACTTGGTGTCTCCATGGCAATTTATGGCTATTTTGTTTAACCCCCTCTTTCTAATCTTTTTTGCAGCCATGACAAAAAGAGCCACTCTATGTTTTACATAGTCATTGGTATCACTCAGAAAAAAATGGACCGATTCAACAGTAGAGTTCCCACTTTTGTTTGTCAGCAAGGGTGTTAACAATTTCTTTCTAGGGAACTTTAATGTGGCTGAAAAAAGAGAGTGAATTGATGATCTTAGAAAATTCCAGGTGCAACAAGTTACTTTTTAAAAAGGTTTCAATTGCTCCCTGTATTGTTTAACATTTTAAAAAAAAAAACAAAACTCATTTTTTTGACAACCAGAAGTAGACTTCCAGGCACTTTGGGGTTTTGTTGTTTTATTTTTAGGTAGTTCACAGATTCTCTGGAGGGTCCTAAGATATTAAAATGGGCACCAGACATAGCTCAGTTGCCTATTCCTGCTCCACGATATTTAAATCGTTTGCTCATCCTCCTCCACCATTGTGGCACACTCTAGTCTCTCTCCAGTGCTAACTACATGTTACAGGAAAGTCTTAAAGGGAATTCTGCAGAATGCACCTAGGCTATTCCTCAAAGCTGAAACTAAACCTCATGGAGAAACCTATGTGCATTGCACAAGCTTTCATTTTTCACACATCCCCCTAATTTAGGCTTGGGCTGGTTCCAACATCTGGGGCCAATATTCCAAGGTCCACCACAGTTGCACTAGGCCTGTAAATGCCCCCCCCCCCTACACACACACCACAATAACCCTTAAAAATGTATACCAGAAGTGGTCAGATGCCTGCTGTAGGGATAGTTCTTTAGGTGGATAGATGAAGCTAGACAGAGTGCAGAAAGGGCCACACATTTTTAATGTAAAATTTGAACTCCCTGAACCTTCCAGGAGGGAAAAAAAACCTACTTTATCTTTGGTTGGCACCAAATTTTTTCAGCAGCAGGCATTTACAGGTAAAGGCTGCAAAAAGTGCTTGGGGCCATAGGAATCCTGTGGGACTGGTTGTGCCTGGTTCTGTGCTGGACAGCAGTGGAAAGTGCAAGGTGAATTGCACAGCCCTGCTGTCTCCAGCATTTCTCAGATGAAAATGGGGACAAGGAACATCAGAGTGTGGTCAGTTGATGAAGAAGAACATACAAGCTAGAATAGTCTGCAGAAGTTTGCTTTTGCCTGAGCCTATTGGATATGCAAGACTCCATTCCTCCTCTCCTTTCTTTTGTGCTGAGATAATTGAGAACAAGCTACTTTTGCACTTTGAACTCAGTTTGCATTTTGTGAATGTAAGCACAGGACAAGGAGGGAAACTAGGAGGCGGAGGCAGAAGCAAATATTTTAAAAGCAGCTGACTGGAATTGCCTATGACAAATGAGGACGGTTGGAAAGTGTGCTGTGTATTGCTAAGCAGTTACCTGAATAGCGCTAATGGACATGATATCTTCTTGAGGTAGTAAGGATCCTGCCTCAGCCCATGCCTGTTTTTCTCCACAATCTCACTTGTTCATCTGAAGCTTTTATGGTAATAAACAGTCCTCCCTCCAGTCCATCTGCCTTGGTCCAGGCCTTGGAGGTAGAGAAGAACTGCTGGACCTCATCCCCTTCCCCTTCCCCGCCACCACTCCCTTCTCCTTTTGTGTCATGTCTTTATAGATTGTAAGCCTGAGGGCAGGGAACTGTCTAACTAAAAGTTCCTATGTACAGCACTGTGTAACTTTACAGCGCTCTATAAATAAAGGTTAATAATAATAATAATAATAATAATAATAAACAAAAGGTGCTAGGAAGGGGTTCTTGCATATTCTAGCCATTGCCTTATAAAACTAGGCTACAAATTCTCTCACACAGTATCTCCAGCATTCTCCTGGGAATATGTATTCTATTTAGAATTGTAAAACCACAGTCTATCTATTCCAAACCTATGCCAACTCAACTAAAGCCTTCCTGAAAGATGTACATCCAACCTCTGTTTATCCACCAGCATCCAAGGCAGTTCATTCCACTGTCAAACTACTCTTACATAAAACAAATTACAGTATTCTTAATGTTTAGGTAGAATTTCAGATCGTAATTTGAATTCATTGGTTCATGATCTAGTACCATGATGGGTGGCATGCAACGCCATTTTGGGAGGCACGGGACGAGGGAGAAGGCGGAAGAGGCATGTGCGTGTCCCTTCCGCCTCCTCCCTGCCATTTTCAGGCTTCCCACTATCTCTCTGAGACAACGGGAAGCCACAAAATGGTGTTCAGAAGAAGGAGCCAGAGGCATGCATCTGGCTCCTCCTCCCAGCCCTCTTCCCTCCCGGCTTCCCTTTCCTCAGTGTGAACTGAGCCTGTTCGCTTGGAGGAAAGGACCAAGGAGAAGAGGCCTGGAATGCGTGCCCAGTCCCCTTCCCCTTGGCTTCCCTTTCATTTGTGCGAACGGGCCCCTTGGAGCCCATTTGCTTGGAGGAAAGGACCGAGGAGAAGGAGTTTGGGATGCATGCCCAGTCCCCTTCCCCTCGGCTTCCCTTTCCTCAGTGCAAACAAGCCCCTTGGAGCCCGTTCACTCGGAGGAAAGGACCGAGGAGGAGAGGGTGGGCAGACATCTCCTCCTCCTCCCTGCAGGGCTTCGCTACACCTGAGGTGTCCTTGGACTTGGGGCGGGGGACAGAAGCTCCTTCTCCTTTTCCCAGAGGGGCTCTGGGAAGACACAGGACAGCTTGGGAGCAAGGGACTTGGGTGGGGACAGAGGCTCCTTCTCCTTTTCCCAGATGGGCTTTGGGAAGACACAGGACAGCTTGGGAGGCAAAGGAACTTGGGGGGATAGAGGCTCCTTCTCCTTTTCCCAGAGGGGAAAAACGCCCAAGCGACTGTTTAAAAACAAAACAAAACAGAAAAACAGGTTTGAAAGATGCAAATGGAAACAGGGAACAAAAATAGCTCATGCCAAATTGCATCGAAGCAACTGACATCACTGTAATCGCCTAAGTGCTTGATTGACAGCTGCTTTTAAAAAGGAGGTTCCGGAAGGGCAATGGAAACGGGGAGCAAATTACTCCGCTTTAAAATACAGCTAGGAAAAATCCAATGGGGACGAAAACATGAGTCAAAATAAACTGAGTCATTTTGCAGCCTTTCCTAATGGGAACGAAGGACCAGATATGATTAGGACTCAGGAAGAAAATTCGAGCCAGAATCGCAACAATATACATCGCTTTTTGTGCCTAGTGGGAATGGGGCCCTAAGAGTGTGCCCAAGTGAGACTACTCTCAAGGACTTTCTTTACATCACTGAAGCATAATTCATCCCTTTAGGTTGAATCCCTTTAAATGCAGCTTTAAAATAATTAGTTTTGTTGCTAATTTGGTCCTAAATCCAACTGGTAGTCCAAACTTGAACAGTCCTTTGAGTCAACAGAACTAACAGAAATATAGACTTACAATTTTCCTATTGATCCAGCAGTTTGGCTCTAGTTAGATTCAGAATGTTATACTGTTGTGAACACATTTAGGAGAGCTCCATGCATGCAATAGAACACCCTACTTTCATGGGATAGCCAAATGTGACATTTATGTTTCACTTGACATGCAATTTGGAATTTAAGGGCCGAAACAAACCAGCAGTAAGTGCTGGCTTCAGGGCACCATGGGGAAGTGGCATTTAGATGATGCACACCTGATGCAGCCCCCAGGCTGGTGTCACACTGCCTGCCTGACCAGATGGTGGGCAGCACTGCAGTGTTCCAGTGGCACAACATTCAGACGCTACATGCCACAGGAGTGCAGAAGGGCCACCACCGCAATGGAAAGGGCAGCTTTTTTCCAACCCCAAAAGGAGTGACATTTTGCTGCTTCTTTTTGGGCCAGAAAAATGCTAGATCAGGGCCACGGTGTGCAGTTCCCATGGTACTGAACCAACACTCAAAGGAGCGGCATCAAGCCACCCCTTTAGGGCCATTTGTACCAGCCCTAACTTCACCTGAAGCTTTGAAAATTCTATTTTTGTATTTCAGCTTCTAGAATAATGACCACATTCCTCAAGTTGTACTTGGTTTATTATTTGAACTTTTATGCATATGGAGAAGGTAATAAAGGAATGAGGATATAGCCCCAAAAGATAGAAATGTTGGGAAATTATCTCATTCCTTTTATTTGTATGTAATTTTGTACCTGAAGCACTAAGAAGAAACATAGTAGTACTGAGAGCATGCCTGAAAGAAAAAGGGAAATCCTCTAGATGGTGCTAAAAGCACATATATTTCCAAGAAGTACCCTTTAGGCTGAAAATGTTATAAGCCATCTAATCATTCAGAGTGATCCATCAGTCTAGCTACCAATTCGTATTTCAAATCAAATCAAAACACAAAGTGCCATAGGATGTGTCTCCGTGTGTCTGTCTGTGAGCCAAAGACAATTCCTATCTTTTAATATAAAGCAGAGATTGAGAATTTCTATCCCACATGAGTTACCCATCCCAAATTCAAGTTTCTTTTCTTTCATTGTTATTTCTAAGAGCAGGAGACCCTTCCAGGATTTGGCAGCTGACATGTGGAGGAAGGTTTTTGAATGTAAGCCAAGGATAAATTAATAGTCCTCTGCACTCTATCCAAAATGGGACTTGATCCTGAAGGGTAAAAATATATAAGTAAATATCAAATTTAGGATTGTCCATGGCATCATATTTCCCATTTCTAAGTATGGGTGTGAGAGCTGGACAGTGAAGAAAGCTGATAGGGGAAAAAATCAGTTCATTTGGAGAAGAGTTCTGAGAACATCGGGGACCACTAAAAAGACCAATGGATGTGTCCTAGAGCAGATCAGGCCTGATCTCTGCCTGGAAATAAGATGGCTAAACTGAATTTGTCATATTTTGGCCATATCATGAGAAAAAAGGATTTAGAAAAGACAATAATGCTTGGCAAATTGGAAGGCAATAAGAAAGGTGGAAGACCTCATTCCAGATGGATAAACTCAGTCCGAGAAGCTGATTGCAAGAGCTGAGCAAGTGATTGAGGATAGGTTGACTTGAAGGTCTCTCATACATATAGCCCCCACAGGTTGAGGTCACCTCAAAGAATTAACAACAACAAAGCTGCACTTGCATGTGTTACTAACAGGATGCAAACTATGTGTGTTTGAGGTCCTTTTGGCATGATTTCTTGTGTATCACTAATCTTATAACTGTCCCAATTTGGCAGGAATAGCACCTAATTAATTCTCTGTCATCTATTTTTTCAGCTGCTTTGATAATGTCCCAGTATTTCTCTGCTCCTCCCACTTTCCTGCTTTGTCCTCAATTTGCTTCATTTGCTGCAAACTGAATTCAAAGTTCAGAAGTAGTTTGCTTTCAATTAACTTTGCAGGAGGGAGAGGAGAGGAGAGGAGAGGGCAGAATCTTGCCTTTTTTGGTAAAGGTAAAGGGTTGTCCTTTGACAAGATTATCTCCATTACTAATCCAACGAGCCAGCATTGTCAAAGACGACTCTGTGATCATGTGGCTGGTATGACTGCACAGAACACTGTTACCTTCCCTCAAAAGTGGTATCTATTTATCTATTTGCACTTTTACATTCTTTCAAACAGCTGGGCTGGCAGTAGGTGGGACTAATGACAGGAGCTCATTCCATCAAGTGGTGCTTGAGTCTACTGCTAACCTGCTGACCATGCGATCATCAGAATTAGTGTCTTAGCTAAACCATGATGTTCCCCTCTTTCCCGGTAAGCTCAGGCAAAAGCAAACTGTTGCCACCATTCTTAGCTTGTGTGTTCTTCATTAATAACTTTTGTCATCTTGGCCATAGTGTAAAGTTGCTTAGCCACATGTGTCCCAGTTTTCATCTGTGAAATGGACCTCTGCAGTAGGGAGGTCTCTTCACTGTAGAGGAGAGTGTACCTGATGCTGAACCTGTACTCTCTCTCTCTCTCTCTCTCTCTGTGTGTGTGTGTGTGTATGATCCTCACATTAACCCTTTTTCTTGCCTCTTGGTAAAGAGAACGGGGGGGATTTTCTATTGTTCAATTATAGGAGAGGATACAGCAGTCACTAGTATCTTGACTATTGTCAAAAAGAATCCTGTTTACTACTAGCAAATTCTTTAAACATTTCCCAACATTAACCTTTTCCACATTTTCATATCACCTCAAGAACTGTTATGCTTGCTTTTTATCTTAGCCAAAATACCAGTTCTAACATTTTCTAAGGCTCCTTGCATTCAAAACACTGGTTGACTTTGAACAGTGAACCGGGATTTTGAGGCAATGCCCACCTGGTTTGTAGGACAAGATTATTAGACACTTCCCAACATAAAGCAGAGTATATGTTGGGAAATGTTTAGTTCCTGTGTGTCATAGTGGTCTGAAACCTACTGGGTGACCTTGAACAAGTCACACACTCTCCACCTTAGGGGAAAGAGATAGCAAATCTTCTCTGAACAAATCTTGCCAAGGAAACCCCATGATAAGAGTTGGAGTTGACTGAAGTTACACAACTACAAGAGGGTGTTGGCACAGATTCTGATTGGGAACTTTTTTTAAAGAGACAACAAAGAAACTTTTGTGGTGTGTGTGTGTGTGTAAAAGGAAGGAATATCAAATTCATGAAGTTAATATCACAATGTAAGAGCACCATTATTTCATTCCCTCTTTCTACCAGTAGAGGGGAGCACATAGTTATTTTATGACAACACTTCTAACTAATGAATCTTCACTTTCCCCTGGAGGCTTAACTGAGCCCATTTTCACAGGTGATATTTAAATCAGTTTTTTATTCACACTTTATATGTTGCATATAAAACCTGCATTCTATTTTAAGAAAGCCTTCATGTCTTTTCTGGCTGAGCACCCAAAGGTGACCCATTTATAGGGATGGAAAGATCAGATGCTAACTGATCTGTGTCAGTTTTGCTCAGAACAATCATACATATAATCAATCCATTTTGTTCTCTGTTAACCTGACTTTTTAATTTAAAATATCTACACACAGCTGCATAGGTCACTTATACTATGTTTCTCTACTTGTATTGTTATCTGGAAGGCACATGTCTGTACACATTTGGTGCTTCATTTGAGTCAAGAACTGCATTGAAAAATTCAGAAAAGTATGAAATCCAAAAGATAACTACATTCCAAATGGCACATTATTTCATATGAACTGTACTGCTTCACTTCAGAAATGAAGACTGAACAAAATTCTTCAACAGTACTATCCATTTGATACCAAAAGACGCTCTGAGGGCAGTATCACATGCTTTATACTTGAAGGGTGAGCCATCATTATATCGTGGGTACAATGCTGTAGCAAAACTTGAGAAACCCAGTTCAAAATCCAACTCAGCCACTTGGCTCACTGGATGACCTCCGGCCAATCACTATGAAATGCGTGTGTCTGGAAGCCAGGTGCACTTCCTCAATCATCATACAATTGTCACTCCCTCTAGCATCCCTGAATAATCTCAAGGGAAGCGGATTTCCTATGAATGCCAAGTTTACGTTCATAGGAAATCCACTCCCCTAGAATGATTCAGGAACACTAAGAGGGAGCAACGATCGCATGATGATTGAGGAAGTGCACCTGGCCTCTACACATGCACGCTTCCTCCACCTTTGAGGGACGTTTAAGTGATATTTTACCAGCGAATCAGGCACTTATGGAAATCTTCAAAATCTTTTGCTGAGAGGATTAAAAATGAAGAGCACATTTGACACCTTGCAGTGTTTGGAGGGAAAATGGCATATAATTGTAATAATTTAAAAATATATATGGATAGTGTAAATAACTGCCTTTTACTCTCTTTCCCTCTGTGAAAAAGATACAACACATGTTTGTTTCAGTCCAAGGAACCTTTGAGAAAAAGTTGGTTCCTTCAAATTCCCCACAGCATCTGCACCTATCAAAACGAAGTTGTTCCACTGCCTGACACATAATTTAGTTATACCTTTATTTATGAAGCGCTGTAAATTTACACAGCGCTGTACATGCAATCTTTTTAGTTAGACGGTTCCCTGCCCTCAGGCTTACAATCTAAAAAGACATGACACAGAAGGAGAAGGGAGTGGTGATGGGAAAGGGTAAGAGGTCCAGCAGTTCCTCTCAACCTCCGAGGCCTGGACCAAGGCAGATGGACTGAAGGGAGGGCTTGGCTTCAAAATGGAAGGTTAATCATTATCCAGGGAAAATACATACTCACAAGTAGGATAATACATATACAGTACATAGCAATACAGGAAATGGATCGATAAACAGCCAACAACAGAACATCAGATAGTAAGCGACAATTATGCGATGCCTGGGAAGGCTTCTCTGAATAGGATGGTTTTCAACTCCGTTTTGAAGCTGGTTAAAGAAGTGATGGCTCTTGCTTGTGGAGGAAGAAGGTTCCAGGAGTGAGGGGCAGCAAGTGAAAAGGGGCGAATCCGGGATGGGGCAGAGGAAATCCTGGACTGGGACAGGAACCCTTGACTACCAGAACGGAGGGCCCTGGTGGGAAGGTGAGGAGAAAGAAGGTCTGATAAGTAAGGAGGGGCCAGTCCATGGAGGGCTTTGAATGTCGACAGCAGGAGCTTATACTGAATGCAGAAAGGGAGAGGGAGCCAGTGAAGGGATGCCAACACAGGAGAGATGTGGTCAGAGCGGTGGGTGGAAGTGATAATGCGTGCAGCTGAATGCTGGACAGAGATTAAAGGACGGAGGTGAGAAAAAGGAAGCCCAGCCAGGAGGACATTACAGTAACCAAGTCGTGAGATCACTAGGGCATGGACCAGGATCTTGGCAGTAGAGGCGGAGAGATATGGTCGGATTTTGGCAATATTGTACAAAAAGAATCTACAAGCCTTGGCTGTGGTCTGGATCTGAGGGATACACGACAGAGAAGAGTCAAAGATAAAGCCAAGACTGCGGGCTTGCTGGACTGGTTGAATGGAAATGTTGTCCACAGAGACAGAAAAGGAGTGTTGAAGGTTGGGCTTAGGAGGAAAGACAAGAAGCTCCGTCTTGGACATGTTGAGCTTCAAACGCCGATGGCGCATCCACTGTGAGACAGCTGTAAGGCAAGATGAGACTTGCTGTTCAAGCCTTGGAGAAAGGTCAGGGGCAGAAAGATACAGCTGGGTGTCATCGGCATACAGATGGTAGGAAAAACCAAAAGAGCTGATGAGTTTTCCTAAGGACAGTGTGTAGAGAGAAAACAGAAGGGGACCCAGAACAGAGCCCTGGGGAACTCCAACAGATAAGGGAACAGGAGAAGAAGTCAGACCCCCTGCAACAACTGCAAAAGATCTGCCAGACAGGTAAGATCTAAACCAGTCGAGAACAGAGTCTGAGAACCCAAGGTCAGAGAGTATGTCAATTAGGAGACAGTGATCAACAGTGTCAAAGGCTGCAGACAAATCAAGAATGAGAACAGAGTAAAGGTCATTAGCCTTGGCCCGTAAAAGGTCATTCGAGATCTTAGTGAGAGCTGTCTCTGTAGAATGCCTTGGGCAGAAACCAGACTGAAAGGGATCGAGAATGGAGTTGGCTTCAAGAAACTCAAGACAGCGCGAATAAACAACCCGTTCCAAAACCTTAGAAAAAAAGGGGAGAAGAGAAATTGGACGATAGCTAGACAAAGAGGAGGGGTCAAGAGGTTTTTTCAGAATTGGGGAAATGAGAGCATGTTTGAAGTCCGACAGGAAGGAGCCTGTAGAGAGAGAGAGATTGAAGATATGGAGAAGCGAGGGCAGAAAGGAGGGAGCTATAGAGATTAGAAGACGAGTAGGAATAGGATCAAGAGGACAGGTAGCAGGTTTGGAAGAGTTCAGAAGTGTAGAGAGTTCATCCAAACAGGCAGGAGGAAAGACAGAAAATTTGTTAGGCGAAGGCGATAGAAGATTAAGAGCAGAAGAAGAATCAGGAGGGACTATCTCAGAGCGAATAGTGGTAATCTTAGAGATGAAATAGTTAGCAAAGTCATTAGGAGAGAAAGATGAAGAGACAGGAGGAGAGGGAGGTTTAAGCAAAGTGTTGAAGGTGGAGAACAAACGCTGCAGACGCCTCTCATTGGCAGAGATCAATGATTTGTAATAATTCTGTTTTGCCATAGAGAGGGCGCGTGAGAAGGAAGAAAGAACAAATTTGAAATGGATAAAATCAGCCCACTCTTTGGACTTTCTCCAAAGACGTTCGACCACTCTAGAGCAGGACCGGAGAAACTTAATGTTGGGGGTAAGCCAGGGCTGAGGTCTAGTCTTGGAGGAAGAAGTGCGTACAGAGACAGGGGCAAAATGGTCAAGAGTTGAGGAAAGAGTGGAGTTAAATAAAGACATAGCTGAATCAGCAGAATCCCCGAGATTCAGGGAAGAGAGAGATGAATCCAGGGTCAGACCAAGATGGTTAGAGTCAACAGATTGAAGATCACGAAAAAGATGTTGAATAGTATGGCGAGGAGGAGGAGTATAAGTAAGAGCAAAGGAGATTAAATGATGATCAGATAGTGGAAAGTCAAGTGTCAGGTAGTCAGAAATGGCGCAGTTTGCAGCAAGAACTAGGTCAAGACAGTGACCAAGAGAATGAGTTGAAGAGTTGGAATGTGGTTGGAGGCCGAAAGAAGCTAGGAGAGAGTTAAAGTGAGATGTTGTAGGGTTATTGGAATCGTCAACGTGGATATTAAAGTCACCTAGGATCAAAGTGGGGACTGAATCTGAAAGGAAGAATGTCAGCCATGATTCAAAGTCAGATAGTAACTGGGTGGCAGAACCAGGAGGGCGATAGATGACTGCAACCCGGAGCTGTAGAGGAGAAAAGAGTCTAATAGGATGAAACTCAAAGGAAGAGAAATGATAGCTGGGGGGAAAAGATAGAACTTGAAACTGGCAGGAGTTAGATAGCAAGATACCAACCCCTCCTCCTCGACCCTCAGGACAGCTTGTGTGCGTGAAGGAGAGACCACCAAAAGAAAGGGCAGCGAAGGTTGCAGTATCATGGGCTGGGAGCCAGGTTTCGGTGAGAGCACCTTCTCTTGACTCTTCTTCTCTGCCTAGCTATTGTCCTATTTCTCTTCTTCCTTTACTTTCTAAGGTTTTGGAATGGGTCATTTAGTCTCATTGGCTTGAGTTTCTTGAGGCTAACTCCATCTTAGATCCCTTTCATTCTGGTTACTGCCCACAGCACTCTACAGAGACGGCTCTTACAAAGACCTCAGGTGATGTTTAGAGGGCCTTTATTCTATTCTTGTTCTCTTCAATCTGTCCATGGCCTTTGACACCGTTGATCACTGTCTCTTAGTTGATATACTTTCTTACCTTGGGTTCTTGGACTCTGTTCTCAGTTGATTTATATCTTATCTGTCAGATGGATCTTTTGCAGTGGTCATACTTCGTCTCCTGTTCTGTTGTCAGTTGGAGTTCCACAGGGCTCTGTTTTGAGTCCCCTATTGTTCTCTGTTTACACACTGTCCTCAGGCAAACTCATTAGTTCTTTTGGCTTTTTATAATCTGTATGTTGATGACACTCAGCTGTATCTTTGCACCCCTGATCTTTCTCCAGGTTTCGAACAGCAAGTTTCATCTTGTCTTACAGCTGTTTCTCAGTGGATGCAGCACCAGCATTTGAAGCTCAATATCTCCAAAACCACACTTCTTGTCTTTCCACCAAAGCCTACTGCACAGTCTTTCTTTTCTATTCTTGTTGATGGTATCTTGATTTGCCCTGTGCAGGAATCCTACAGTCTTGGTTTTCTTTTTTATTCTTTTTTGTCATGTATCCTCCAGATTCAGGCCATAGCCAAGGCATGCAGATTCTTTCTCTATAATATCACTAAAATCTGACCATTTCTTTCGGTCTCCACTGCCAAGATTCTGGTCCATGCCCTTGTGGTATCGCAACTGGATTTTTGTAACCCCCTTTTGACGGGGCTTCCTCTTTCTCACTTCTGTCCTTTAATTTCTCTCCAGCATTCAGCTGCATGCATTATCATGTCTGTGCAACATTTTGATCACATTTCTCTTTTATTGCCATCCCTCCATTGGCTCCCCTTCCCTTTCTGAATTTGTTACAAGCTTCTATTGATTACTTTTAAAGCGTTGCATGGGCTGGCCCCTCCTTATTTATCAAAGCTTCTTTCTCCTTACCTTCCCACTCATCCCCTCCATTCTGGTAGTCAAGGTCTGCTATCCCACACAAGAATTTTCATTGCCCCATCCCAGATCCACCCTTTTTCACTTGCTGCCCCTCACTCCTGGAATTTCCTTCCCCCACAAGTGCAGTTCAAGTCTTCTTTAACCAACTTCAAAACAAAGTTAAAACAATAATGTTCAGGGAAGCGTCCCCAGACATTACATGATTGTTATCCAATGTTATTTTAATTTGTTGTCTGCTATATTTTATTGTCTGAATGCTAATTAATATGTATTACGTTTAATTATTTTCATAGAATGAATGCCATAGACAGGTTTATTTTATCTGTTTTAACTGATTGTATGTACAGTGCTGTGTAAATTTGTACAATTTTATAAATAAAGCTTAAAAATGATGATGATGATGATGATGATGATGATGATGATGTGTGGGGTCTTGTTTCATTATTTCTCATCAAATCAGCTTCATCTTATGGCAACACTAGGAATGAGAGACCTTCATGTGCTTCAGGCCCTGTCTTCACCAGCATGGGGCAGTCCAGAGTATTCTGGCCCTGGAGCTGCCCTGACACTCTCCCACTGCAAAGCCCTCTGTTCTGACGCCATGTGTCTGACTGCACACATTTCCTGCTAAGCTGCCTGGCCATGGGTTGCTTTGCTCTGAGGTCAGAATGAGACTGAGTAACACTCACATAGCTGGGTGCCTTGTTCTGACCTCAGAATGAGTAATTGGTGGTAACATCAGACATGCTGGGTGGCCCACCAGAATGTATTTCAAACAGCCATCTGGCATCAGAATGGAGAGCTCTGGATCTTCTAGGAAGATCTGGACCAAATAGGAACTTTATTAAATATGGGGTAAGAGAGGTAAAACCTGGTTCTGGTTCTGGTCCTGAGCAGGCTGGCCATTGTCCAGTCTGCTCACACCAGAATGAGACTTTGGGCTAAGCATTGTCTAGTTTCTCCACCAAGGGAACTGGTGGAGGCCATTGCATTTCACCCATGCTGACAGGGTCTTTTCATCAACAGCCTGATCTTGCAAGATCAGGGTGATGGCCTCTTGTGCCAAATCAATCCAACTGTAGTGTGGTCTGCTACTTCTTTTCCAATGACTCATGGAAAGTACAACTGCCTTACTTTAATCATTTTGCCATCTAGTGAAAGTTTAGGCCTGAGTTGGGGCCTGTAGAGCTTCCTAACTTTCCCAAAGACTCCAAGTCCTATCTATCTTGGAAGCTAAGCAGATTCAACCCTGGTTAGTACTTGGATGGAAGACCACCAACAAATTCTAGCTGGTCCAACTTATATTGCCAATGAAGGGGCTGGCAAAACCCCTTCATCTGGGTAGTCCTTGTCTAACAAAACCTTATGACATTGATGGGGTAACCATAAATTGACAGGTGACTTGAAGGCACACACAGAGAGGGTGGTGTACTGAAAATGTCATCTAGACATCAGATAAATCATTATTGTAATCCTTAGGATAAGAATAAACAGTACTTACCTTTCCACTTCATTTGTTATAGGAACGTACACAACAAAGAAAGCATGCTTATTTGAGGGTCCTCCCCCAGCTCCCAGAGGACAACGTCATTGTCCCATGTTGGGGGGAGGTAGGAAACAGGTGCCTCCCTGTGAAAACATCATCCAAAACTGCAGCAGGGAGAAAATTGGTTAGATTATTTGTTTGCTCTTACAGGAATAAGTACTGTAATTTAAATAAGCACATTCCCTACTGTGCACCTCTCAGAGAAACACTTTAAAGGAAACAGATAAATTAGATAATTCTAATTTGCCTTGGCATAGCCACCAGCCAAGTACCGGTGAGGCCAATTTTAAGTCTGAAGCTGATTCACATAGGCAAAGATACCGTCTAAATATCCTGGTCTCAAACTGTTTATGCATTTAAATGTCAAATGCCAGCACTTTAAAATTAGGCCCAGCACTGCCCAGGGCCCAGTAAAGAACTGGCAGCCAATGCAACTGGTGCAGAATGGGTTCACCATGTTCCAAATGCCTGGTTTGTCTGCATTCTGTATTCAGTGATGTTTCTCAGTTTAAGGCATATCTGCATAGAAGGTATCACAGGGATAATATTCACACGGGGGAAATGCACAAAGAGAAATAAGTCTTTTCTCTTTCTTTAGTATCCATTGTAAGCAGCTGCACGGCATGAGAAGGAGAGGGATAAGAAAGCATTACAGACCTGCATGGAACATTCACAGTTCTGCCCTATGTGCAAGAATTAAGCTCTCTTTCCCAAAAGGAGCCCTGCCAATGCCCATGGTTTCTGAAGAGTGATTATAGTATAAATAGGCATAACATGATTGGGCTCTGAACTTAACCAGACTATCTATTTTTCTGGTTGTGGAGGAAAATGCAGTTTGGGAGGGAGGCTTCTTCGAAGCCAAATTTTCAATTCAGGAAACTCTGCACTGAAATGCAGGCTTCTTACATGACTGACATAGCCAGCCTCTGGAAGTCTTCATTTTTGGATGATAAAAATAATACTTGGCTGTGCAGCCTGTCAGTCTTCTCACATAGCTTTATGTACATATGCATTAGGAAAATTTATGCCTCATCCACCATGCATCCACTTAGAGTTAGGGTTATCCCAGGCCCTGAGATTTCTGGTCCAAAACCTGAGGTCTAGGTATAGTCTCTAGTGATATCATTCAGCATGATATCACTAGCATGATACGTACCAATCACAGATGCCCACAGAATATCATTCAAACATAAACACACCCACACTTTCCTGTTTGGAAATTAAGACAGAAATCCTAGCTAAAGAAGCTGTTCTAGATCATGTTGGAATGAGGGGACTTTCCCCCTCACTGACTTAGGGAGAAAGGACAAGAAACATTTAATATAGCCTGCTTGCTTCTAACTAAAAGGTGGATAGAGAGCAGAGTAGTGTGTGAGCCCTGGTGCCACAACTCAGATGCCAAATCTAGGGTTGGTGTCACCCAGTACAATCACTCATGGGGGAGTAGGACTTATGGGGGCAGGACTTCCAGCGCACAACTTCTGGCCTGTGAGAGCAGTCACAGCACCTGGGGTGCCTCTGTGCAGGGTCTAGGAGGCCTGAAAGGCCCTGTGTGGGGCTGGAGACCCAGCCTGGTGTCACGCCCCTTGGGTGTCACTCCCATTCTGGTGTGTCACCATTGCAGTCCACACTCCCAGCCCCTGTGACGCTACTAGGTGAGCTGGATATCTGCTTACAGCCCTTTCCTCTTAGCTGGAGCTGAGCCCATCTTTGCTTCCTGCCTGGAGATGATTCACAAAACCAGAAAATCAGAGCTAGGCTCTGAAATATGGCAACTCTAATCCTATTACATAGCCTTGTCTTGTAATCTGGCAGGTGGTTAACAACACTCCCATTTATTTTAATTTTTTTTTTTACTTGTGAGTCCTGTGACATGGCACAATATGACTCAGTTTCCATGAAAATCTAAAGCAGAAGTTAGATTGTTACGGATAATTATATTTTTAAATGGATGGAGGTTTTTTAAAAACAAACAAAAACAAACAAAAAGGGGTGACTGATAAATCATTTATTGTTAAATGCAAGGTTCCAACAATATGTGCCAGGTGGTGTTTCTTACCTCAAAATCCCTGAAGTTAAAGATATATCATCATCCAACCTGTACAGTATAGCAAACTTGGCAATTAACCCTTACTGAAAAAGAAAGGATCCGGTCAAGTCAATGCAAAGATAAATACTGTCTGGTCACTTCCATTATGTCTACAAACCAATCTGGTATAGATCAAGTGTTTTGTGCATTTCTGCTTTGTGATTAATTGTTGTGTGGCTCACCTTTTCCAGCACCAGCTTCACTTAAGCAGCATTTTTTCTGCATTTCACAATCAGGAACCTAGAGAAATTTAAAGAAACACCAGGGATTTATTTTTTAAAATGATTTTGAGTTTTATGCTTGTTCTGCTCATTAGGAAGAGCCTGGAGGATCAGGGCCCAAGATACTTTGGTTTAATATCCTCTTCCCAAACCTAGCTAGCCAGATGTTCCTCGAAAGCTGTCTAACAAGGCTCATAGCCCATCACCACTCCCCATGAACCATACTGCCTTTGATCTAGAGGTTTCATAAAGCCATGGCTACTAGTAGCCATAAATAATAGATATATCATAGGTAAATAACTTAAGCCACATCCTGTGGCAAAGTATTCCACAATTCAATTGTCAATTAGTTATGTTATAGATTGAGTCGCCCTATACTGAAATGCTTGGGATGAGGAGTATTTTGATTTTATTTATTTTTTTGTTTTTGGAATATTTGCATATACATCATGTGGTATCTTGGAAATAAAAAATTCATTTATGTATTGTATGTATCTTATACACATAGCCTGAAGGTAATTTTACACACAACATTTTAAATAATTTAATGCATGAAACAAAGTCTGTGTACATTAAAATATTAGAAAACAAAAGTGTCACCATCTCACCCAACCATGAAAAAAGTTTTTGATTTTGGAGCATTTCAGATTTTGGAATTCACTCAACCTGTATTAGAGTTTATCAGAAGATCAGAATCATAAAATCATAGAGGTGGAAGAGACCACAAGAGCCATCCAGTACAACAACCTGCCATGCAGGAACTCACAATCAAAGCATCCCTGACAGATGGTCACGCAGCCTCTGTTTAAAGACCTCCAAGAAAGGAGACTCCACCACTCTCTGAGGGAGTGTGTTCCACTGTCAAACAGCCCTTACTGTCAGGAAGTTCCTCCTAATGTTGAGATGTAATCTCTTTTCCTGGTGCTTGCATCCATTGTTTCAAGTCCTATTCTCTGGAGCAGCAGAAAACAATATGACATCCCTTCAAATATTCAAACAAGGCTATCATATCACCTCTTAACCTTCTCTTCTCCAGGCTAAACATACCCAGATCCCTAAGTCTCTCCTCATAAGGCATGGTTTCCAGACACTTGACCATTTTGGTGGCCCTCCTCTGGACATCTTCCAATTTGTCAACATCCTTTTTGAATTGTGGTGCCCACAATTGGACACAGTATTCCACGTGAGGCCCGACCAAAGCAGAATACAATGGCACTATTACTTCCCTTGATCTGGACACTATACTTCTACTGATGCATACTAGAATCTCATTGGCCTTTTTAGCAGCCACATCACACTGTTGACTCATGTTCAACTGTAGTCCCCTAGGACTCCTAGATCCCTTTCACACGTAGTCTCGTTCAGCCAGGTGTCCCCCATCCTATATCTATTCATTTCAATTTTTTGCCCTAAGTGCAATACCTTACATTTCTCTGTGTTGAAATTCATTTTGTTAGCTTTGGCCCAGCTTTCTAATCCATTAAGGTCATTTTGTATTTTGATCCTGTCCTCAAGGGTATTAGCTACTCCTCCTAATTTGGTGTCATCTGCAAATTTGATAAGCATGCCTTTTATTCCATCATCCAAGTCATTGATAAAGATGTTGAATATCACTGAGCCCAGGACAGAACCCTATGGCACCCTGCTAGTCACTTCTCTCCTGGATGAAGAGGAGTCAGAAGTTCTCAATGAGCTTTCACTGCCATTTTGTCCATTTATCATGTAAATTGAGAGAGAGAATGTGAGAGGACAAGATAATGCTTTCTGTCTTTGGATAAGCTTCACAGATACTATATGGCAACTACCTGCTTTCTACATCCTGTCACTGAGGCCAATTTATGACTGGGATGATTTTTAGAACATCAGCTACTATGATTATGCAGAGCTACTTCACAGCACTTTGCCAGAGAATATTAGTTGTTAATTGCTTTCCTGAGTATGGTACTGAAATACTTATTTGCAATAGAAAGGTGCTATGCATTTAAAATGTTGGATTAGCCATGGGAACAAAGCTAATTGAACTCCTATTGGCACACAGTATTGCATCATATTTCTACCCAGAAGGCCAGAAGAGAAGGTATCCACTATTTTCAATTGATTGTTTGATTGACTGATTCAACCTAGCACCGGAAAATAGCTTTTAGTGGGTTATTTTTGGTGTAGAGGGAGGCTGCAGGGTTTGGCTGCTGCAGCATCCCTCAGGAACAAAAATGAGCACCTCCAGCCTGTCCTTTTGGGGTGGTCTGTCGAGCCCCTTTAAGGCTGTACAGACCAGCATTATACGTCAGCCTCAGGACAGAGTGGGGGTGTTGTGTTCACACAACAAAAATTCCGATGCTGCCCTGCTGCCGCCATCATGCTGTGCACCTGACCTCATGGTGGGCGGCATAATGGCACTCCTTTGGCACTGCATCTAGATGATGCAATGCCAAAAGGAGTGCAAGAACGTGCCACCTCTGCAGCAAAAGTGCCCTTTCTATGGTGCAAAAAGGAGCTGCTTTTTCGGCTCCTTTTTGTGCCACAGAAATGACAGATTGGGGCTGCAGCATCCTGTAGTTGCCATGACCCTGATCTGTCACTGAAAGGGGTGGCAGCAGGCCGCTCCAAAGGGATGGCCTGTTTAGTCCCTAAATAGCAGTTCCTGAAGAGCAATCAACAAAGAAAAGAACCAGAAGCTTTCTGTTAAGAACAGTGAAGAACCAGCCTTGGGAATAGATCCATCCCATCCATCCCTTTACTTTGCTCAGGCAAGGTAGCAGCAAAAGGGGGCATGGCCAGGGGACTAAGCCTTTAAAGTCACTCCCCCAACCTCCCAGAAACAACAGCCAGCCAAGCAGAGGATGCTAAGCCAGCAGAGAAACAGCCTGTTCTTTTCCCCAACTCCATTGGGGCCAGAAGGCAGCTGAGGTGCAGAGGAGGGGAGTATGGGATGTGCCAGAATCTTATATGACTTTTTACATAATATAACATTGTGTACACCTAGCTAAATAGCAGAAACACTAAGAACCCTGGTTAGTGAATTGCAAAGTAGGCACCAGCAAAACCATTGTGATATACATTGGGACTGATGCTCATTGGTCTCATTGTGCATCATCCACCAATGTCCATCAGCCACTTTGCTAGCTCTGCTACATAGTAGTGTAACAGCAGACCTCTACTGGAAATGGAATTCTGTGCAATTCTAATTCCTGCAAACATAAGGCCACTAACAAAGACATAAGTCTCCAACTGAATTCTGGCCATAGTGTTGTACTCTTGTGTGGTGTAGCTGTTGGTTGTACTAGGTACAATTGTTCTAAGTAATGAGGTATTTAACTCATTTTAACTTTTCTAAAATAAAATCTTAATTCAATCTAGATTTAAATTTCTGTAAACTGCCTTGGATCCCATCCCAAGGGAAAAGTAGGGTATAAATTTTATAAATAAATAATTGAGAAAGATAAGCCAATCAGCTTCCACCCAAAAAACTGGTCAGATGTTCATATACCATAGGGGTATTTCCTTCCCCCTCCCCCCACCCCACTGTCAAAAGGTGGACCAGGAGGTTCAGTGCCATCCTACTCCCATCTGCTGAATTAAATGAGGAAGGTTTTGTCTATCTTTACCATTTAACTCCTCAATATAATATCTACCACAGCTAGACAGCAAAACAATTTACCCACCTGAATCCAAACAAGTCATGGATGATAGCTGTGCTTTGACTACACAGGCGAGAATCATTTGTGGAAGGTCAAAGACTAACCAAAAAACTCACATTTTGATGTTTAACCTTCTATTGCCATCAGAATCAATATATGGCTTTGAAATACTCCCTGGCAGATTCCAATTTGAAAATCTTTCATTCGAAGCCTATTTTCCACTTCTCCTCTACAGCAAGATCAAAGCAAATGTTTGATGCTCCCAGTTTCCATGGTATAAATATATAAATAAATAAATAGAAGTTGAAGCAAAGCATACTTACCAAAGAAGAAAAATGAGCTGAAAAAAATAGGAGGGTTTTTGTTGTTCCTCTTCTCAGATGAGCTTTCTTTGGATGCATCTGTTTTATTTATTTATTTTTAACAAACACGCACTGTTAAAGAAATTGAAGCATTTCCCTTTCATCTATATTTGCTAAAGCTATAGATTTGCTACACAAACAGTGGACTTTGTTGTGACTGACAAAGAGAGAAGAAGAGAAGAGATGTACCAGTGCCGCCAGGCCTTGCAAAGTGGGAATGCAAGCAAAGGAAACAAAGCAATCCCCTGATTGTGCTTCAAGAGAAATTGACATTTTGCCACAGATCTTCAAACTGGGCTTCTGCAGAACATATTTTAAGGCTCTTCTTTTCAGGATAAAATTTCTAGGATTTGAAAGCTTCTCTTTGTCTCCTAGTGAATGTCTACATTGTGAGCTTCTCTGCATAGCTGCATCTCGAATGTAATGGGGAAAGGCCTATCTGTAATTTTGTAATGCGTTTTAAATACTGTTTACGAAAGGACCTTGATGATGTTACTTAGCAAGGATGGTTGTTTAAATTATCATCAAGGACAAACTATGCATTGTTGTTGTCAGTTCTCTCAAGTCAACATCAACTTATAGCAACCCTATAAATGAGAGACCTCCAAGTCATCCTATCAACAGGTTTGCTCAGGTCTTGTAGACTCAGTGCTTCACTTTGTTTGCATGGGAGATGGATGCAATGGTTTGTAGTTACTGCAGTCCCTGGTGTCCATTTCTTGGAGACTGGAATATATGTTGAGTGTTTTAAATATGTGTGTCATTCTTTTGTTTTCCATATCTATTGGCAGATTTTAGTTAGAAGAAGAGTAGATCCTGTCTCTGTAGCTTGAACCAGCTCTTTTTGTTATGCCATCTGTTCCTGGTGAATTATTTCTCCAAATTGCTTCCACTTCACTTTCTCAAATTTTAGATTGATCTCCAAATGGTTCTTCCTTGAATGAATCTGTCATCCATTCATCACTTTTATATTGTTCTTTAATGTATTGTTTCCATCATCTTTTTATTTGTAGTTGGTCATGTAATGTGTTCTGCTGCTGGTTGTATAGTATCCTCACTCATAGTTTAAATTTTCCTTTGCTTTCTCAATCATGTGAAAGCTGTTTCTTGTTATTCTTTTTTATTATCGGTGTGTTACAGACTGCCTGAAATCGGCGGTCTGCCGCGCCGCAAAAAAGAAGCCCCAAAATAGCGCTTCTTATTGTGGCGCGCTAATGACGTCATGAGGTGCCAATGGTGCACTCGCAATGTCATTTGTGCTGCGTGACGTGAGGACGCTAAGCATCCGCTACGTCAAGATGGCAGCGCCCGTGTAGAATGGGCTCCGCCATTTTGTACGCGCTCCGTGTGTACTAGGATTAGGGGCGTCCAGAAGGGAAGCCCCTTTCTAACCCTAGTACGCACGGAGCGCATACTTTCTGCCCGTGTGGAATGGGCCATCATCTTCTATTTCTTTGCATTAGTTATTATAGTAGTTCTCTTTGTCCCTGCAACAAGTCGCTGAACAGTTGCATTCAGGATTCTGACCATATTGCTGCCCCCTTTTACTTTTGCTTCATATTTTTCCTTAACAACATGAAGAGTTTCATCTGCCATCCACTGAAGACCTGAAGCTTTGCTTCCGCTCCTAAAATTATATGTCTTGGGTGAGAGTGTCTGGGTTTGCCTTCCAGCAGAGGTCTGGTTGGGGAGCAACCCAGCAAAATGGGCTGCTTCCCAAGGTCAAGTGTTTCGCCCAAGTGAAGGTTGGGGAGGTAGTCAGGGAAGAACACCTGGCTGCAGCTGAGGCCACACTGAGATTGCTTCCCCTCTTGTGGTCTTCCAGAATTGTAAAATGTCATTAATGAGGTCAATAAAGTGGTCCAACATTTTGTGCCTGGTCTCATTATTCCATGGTAGGTCATCAACAAACAATCTACTCAATGCCACCATATTTCTTATTAGGTTTTATTTCCTGTGCAGCTAGCTGACTCTAAATGCCCCATTCATGTTCATTTTACCTTGCTCAGTCCAAGTATTGCAGGGTTATACATTCCATTTTTTGTTTTACTATGTCTAGCATCCCCTGATTCATGCTTCTCATGTTCCACATTCCTATAATATGTGAACTTTTATTTCTCTACTGAGCACATCAACAGCTGAATATCCTTTCAGCTTGAGTCAAGCTGCACCATTAGCCACAGTGTTATTTGTAATTGTCTGCTGTACCCAGTAACTTGTTAAATGCATTCCAACCTGGTAGTGTCATTTTCTGGAACTATCTCTTCTTTCACTTTGGATGGTCTCATCTTAGGATTTTCAAGGTAGAAGGCTTCAGGAGTGATTTACCATTGCCTCCCTCTGTACAGTACTAACAAATGCTATGTATGGTGCCACTGCTGTTGTGTCTGGGAGATCCTCTGCCAGTGTCACCATTACTGCTGCTGTCTAGCAGCTGTTTGGCACATTTACTATAGCACTTCATCAAAAGTCTGTCTGACATGGGAGACCCTACCAACAGCATTGCTACCATCAGCACAAACTCTTGCCTCACAGGAGCATGCAATCCCACCACCATGGAAAGGTCACAGACAATTGTATCTTCATAATTTTCAATATGAAAAGAAACCTCAGGAACAATTTAAACCAAGATGGGTTGGGAATTGGGGGTGCATTGCTTAAACCTCTTCTCATTAGCCATATATTTACTACAAAGAGATTTTTCCTCTCTAAATAGCCCTGATACATATTAACACATTTTGTGTGTAGTATGTTTGCTCATCATAACATATATTTATATTTCTGCAGGGGCTATCATGTGTGTGTGTGTGTGTGTGTGTGTGTGTGTGTGTGTGTAAATTTGACATTTCCACCAGGAAAAATATATTACTATCAAATACACCCTAGTTGCGTGTTGTGTGTCATTTCCAATTTAATAGTTAGCATCCTTCTTAATTATAAAAATATCTGTAATTTAAGCCTTTTCACTGTTAATAGCACCTCTCCAAAGAACAAAGTTTGCCCAATATGTTCTTGGTCTGGTGCTTATACGTGTAGCTATTGTCTACTACAAGAAGTGCTAAAGCAGCCATATTGCACCAGATTGTTTTCTTTATACCTCAATATGCTAATAAGAAAACAAGGATATTCACTAATTGTTAAAAAAATAAATCCATAAATTGTATACTTAACTTCCGGTATGAAGCCCCTATATGAATGAATAAGGAATGAAATGGAGATAATTTGAGCATGAGACATCAGAGCTTGGGGAGTCATGCCCTATGCTGTTTGATAAAGCAGAGTCTTTATTCAGAAAAAAACCTTTTTAATCCAACCTTGCATAGCATCATATGCACACACATTCAGAATAACCAATAATATCTGTTTTACTTTCTGTTCAGTCCTAAAATATGTGATGGTATACACTGGAGATCTGGAGGAAGCTTCTAAATGTGTCCTTCATAATTATCTCTCTGTAAATTTTCCTTGTGAAATATTGCACCTGAATAGAAATCTTAACATTTATAGCATTAAATGATATTTGCAAGAAACAAATGAAATTAATTTTCAGTAAAGTATGCACAGCTGTACAGAATCTACACACACACAATTACAGTGGGTCTTTGATATCCACTGTGGTTTGGTTCCAGGAATCAGAAAGATGTTTTAATATTTAGGTTATTCTAGAGCAGGGGTTCCCAACCTGGGGGTCGCATGACCCCTTCTTGGGGGTCGCCAGGTTGGGATTCCCCCCTGCCTCCCCCTCCTCCCTTTTTCCCCCGCAGGTGTCGGCGCTAGTGCCAGCAACCGCAAGGAGAAAGGGCTGGGGTCGCCTCCTCCCCTTCCCTTCTCCCCGCGGGTGCCCTCCAAGGCACCCTGGAGGAGAAGGTGAAAGGGACGGGACTTCAAGCCCCAGTGGCCTTTGTGACCAGAAGTCCCGCCCCTTCTTCCCCGGTGGCCTCCCTGATTGGTTGGGAGGCTGGGAAGGGGTGGGGCATATGGCCGCAAAGCCCACTGGGGCTTGTAGGCAGTCGAAAGTCCCACCCCTTCCTCGCCTCACAACCAATGAGGGAGGTCGCAGGCAGGACTTTTGCCTTTCGGAATGGGGTTCGCGGCCCAACAAAGGTTGGGAACAGCTGTTCTAGAGGAACATTTTGTGTCCACAATGCTGGTTTCTTAAAGCAACACAATGGATGGTTCCTTATTTCAACCAATATGCTCCATGTTTTGGATTTTTATTGCAGAATCCTAAAACTGTTATGTACTACAGTCATCCCTCCATATTTGCAGCTTTGATATTTGCGGATTTGATTATTCACGGATTTCATTAATATGTTCTCTCTAGGACTGTCTAGGTCCTCCAGTGCAACTCTGTGGTCAACTTTAACTAAAAGTTGCACTGAAAGACCATTTGTAGCTACTCCAGTGCCATTCTATAGTCAGTGTATGTTGGACATTGACCACAGAGTTGCACTGGAGGACCTAGAGATTCCTAGAGAGGTGTCCTCTCAGGTAAAAACAGGTGTTTTTTTGTTATTTGTGGTTTTTCCATATTCACGGGGGTCTTGTTCCCCTAACTCTAGCGAATATGGAGGGACAACTGTATTTTATCATTTCTCACTTTACGTATTTGAAACAGCAGGAAATTTCAGTTGCTCTTTCACCTTTACTCTTAAATATATCTGTTTCATCATCTCTTTTTATTTTAAAAATGTGACTTTATTTTGTGTGTGATTTAACTGCTTAAAACTATATTTCCTTATTGTTCTATAGTCAGTATAAGAGGGAGTAAAAGCTAAGATATCGAAGTAAATTAATGCCTCTTTGGCGTCAGCAAATACACACCAGGGGTGAATAAACCCCATTGTGTTCTAAAAAGGAACTATAAAGCAAAAAGTGTATTTTCCTCACTCACATTGCTCCAAGCCCAATTGGTCCATGTGGACATATGGAAACAGATTGCAAAAGGAAGGTTCATTTCAGCTTAATTATTCCTGGCATGGCTTCTCATTGAAATAAAGTACAAAAACTTGTTTCTCCATCTAAATTTTTGGAAGATATTATATTTTCCAGATGATCAATTAGTACCAGTGGAAGGTATTAATTCTCCCTGGCTCCTGATGGATTGAATAAATAATTATAGATAAAATGTACATGGCCTCAAGCTCATTTCATTGGCCAATACAGGCATGATAGCCAAATGGGACAGGAGACAATATATAATTTTTTAACATGATTTGACCATGTTGAACCAAACATGTGAGAAATCTATCACAGGTAGGTGCAACTAGCCATTTCTTAAACCTGTGGCTAGATTTTAAAAAAGACTTCATGAATGTGTGCTATTCGTCGTTCATATGTAAATTACCCACTGCCCACATTTACATGGTTCATTCCTACACATACACAACATGAGCCAGGATAAGTGCTACCTATACCTATTAGGATCTCAGACCATATTTGCTCTGAGATCCTAATGCTAACAAAGGTTTGGTCCCAGCTTCATGTTAAACCCATGTCTGATGTTAAGAAAGGGCTAACTCTGGTATGAGCAAAAGAAAAAAAAGAGTAGCAGCACATCATGTTACAGCTATATTACCACATTACAAAATAGATAAAAAGTAAATTATATTTTAAAGTATGTTCAATGTGGATTTTTTCTTTTGCATGATGAGTCTGACTAAAGTTTATCATGAGAATTATTTTTAGTTATCTAAAATTATTTCTTTAAAATTATTACTATTTTTTAGTTATCTAGTTTAGTGCAAGTAACTCAATGGTATATATTTGTGAATAATTTTAAATTGTGTTGTTTCAATTATGGTCTGTTGTCACTGTAAAGTGAAAAGTCGAGTTTTGCTGGTGGAATCCTGATGCAAAATGAACAGAAAAATACAAAAATGAATGGAAGCCTTCCAGGCCAGAGAGCACTAAAGCAGCAGCAGCTCTTGCTGACCTTGGATCTTCAACTGGTACTGGCCAAGGATCATAAGAAGGAAGGTCAGAGAATAAGGTAGAACCCTTCCCACCTGAGAAACCATAGTCCAGAATCCTTTGCATAATATAATGTTGGTGTTACTTGGTAATAAGTGAGCATACATAATGAGGACTACTCTAGAAAATTTTATTCAATACCCTTGTTACTCACGTTACGTCCTCCAACACTAGAAGGCAACAGAAATGGGAGTATATCCCCATGATCATTTTGTTGCTGGGGGGAGGCAGGAAGAACTCAAGCAATGTCTGCTTGCAGCTCTGCAGACATGCATCTTCTCTTCTCCTGTCTAATAAACTGCAGCCAGGCACTGCCTGGGTGCCCTCTGCCCCCACCCCAGCACTAAATGGCCATACTGAGGCCGGTTACACACCGGCACTTGGGACGTCCGCAGGACGTCCCATTTTAAAAAAGGACTCTGTCCGTACAATATGGCGCCGGCCATTCCACACATCCGGCGCCATCTTTACGTATCGGACACATAGCGTCCTAACGTGTCGCGGCACCTATGACGTCACGAATGTACCAGTGGCGCCTCGCGACGTCATAGAGGCGCCGCAAGAAGGAGCTCCATTTTGGAGCTCCTTTTTTGCTCCGCGCGGGAGCCGCGCGGTGTGGTTGCTGCGGCTCCCGCACAGAGCAAGCGGCGGCGGTCTATAACCCGCCCGTGAGAGTATGATAAGTTCCTCTTGAAGGAGTTCCAATATGCAGGAAGTTAAGTGGTGGAAGTAAGTGTTATTATACCTCCTCTCCATCTCTTTCCCCCTCCCCATTGCTATTCCCAAGCAGTCTGGTTTTCCTTTCTTTTTTTCCTTTCTTTTTTTTCTTTTTTAAAATTATTTTTACCTAATGGTTTGCCATTAAAAAGAAATAACAGTAAAAATGAATACAGACCCAAAACACATGATGGGAAAGGTTAGGAGGCAGGGCTATGGAGGCCTATGTGAGAAAAGCAGATGCTGGGATAGAATTAATAGGATTGTACCTTTGAACAGCCATGTGATCATTAATTTCCCCAACCTGGTATGTTTGCACTTGCTAGACTAATGGGACTGTGGCACCTTACAAAGCTGGTGTGATTTAGGTCCAAAACACACTGCAGTAATAATCCAGTTTGAAACCGATTTAACTGTCTGACTTAGTGCTAGGGAATCCTGGGAATTGTAGTTTATTGTTGCACCAGAGCTCTCTGACACAGAAGGCACAAAACTATGGTTCCCAGAATTCCCTAGCATTGAGCTAGGGCCATTAAAATGGTCTCAAACTGGATTATTCATGCAATGTATTTTGGACCAAAGTCCCGATAATTATGATATTTATTATTATATCACCTTTTTTCCCCCAGTCCATGACCAAGATAGCTTACAAACATTAAAACTGACACCAATTAAAATACATTAAACTATTAATAAAATTAAAAGCTCTTAAAAGCATAATCATTAAAAAAGAAAGGAACAAATAAAAGCAACACTGCGCATAAAAGGCTCTTTGGCCTTGAGCAGTCAGCCCTCAAAGAAAGCACACAAGCTGAAACAAAGGCCCCATTCCCACTGACACATTTACCCTGGATGGAACTGGGCAGATCCAGATCCCCCCTCTCGAATCTCTCTGGAAACGAGTGCCCACTATCTTTTACCTTGATCGGGGTAATTTACCCCTCCGAAGTTCACATCTGCGGTACCGGTTTAAAATGAAGGCTCCTTTGCTGTCAATCAAATTCACTTCCCCTTTCGTCAAAGGTGATGTTTCCTACAGTCATTGGCCAACGGATTGGGTACTCCCCCCCTCCTTTTTAAAAAACTGGTGGCAGCGTGTGCATATTCTGTCAAGTTTAAAAACCTCCAGGTGTGTTTGAGTGTTGTGTGTATTTGGGTCATTACGCATTATGGCAATCCTAAAATGACGCCATCCTGGGGTTTTCTTGGCAAGATTGGTTTCAAGGAGATTTGCCATTGCCTTTCCTCTGAAGCTGAGAGAGTGTGACTCCCCCAAAGTCATGGGTTTCCACATGCCAGCCTCTAGCCTCCCCTTCACTTCCAGCCCAGTGTTACAGCCCATGCCTCCCCCCCATGCCATGCCATCTCGTTCCCGTCATAATAATAATAATAATAATAATAATAATAATAATAAGCCCCAGAATGCTATCTCTGCATCCTCTTGCTTTGTTTTCCCTCCTTGCAACCCCAGAATGCAAACACATACATATGTAGCAAAAGCATTCACATATTGTATCAATTTGCCAAACTGAAAGGGAAACATTTGTAACATTCGCATTGTAGCATTTGCATATTACACAAAATAATAATAATAATAATAGCCTCTTGCAAAGTGAGGTGCCGTGCCGGCAGCAAGCAGAAAGGGAAATGTAGCACAAGCAGACACATTCTATCAAAATGTATCACCCTGTAGCAAAAAGCATTCGCATAGTCTGTCAAAAATAAAAATACAAAGAGAGAGAGAGAGAGAGAGAGAGAGAGAGAAAGCTGCCTGCAAGAGGGAGGCTTGTCCCGTTCTCTGCCCTCCCTCTGACCTAATTCCCTCCCCTGAACTTGACCCTTCATCCCGCTCCTTCCTCCACCTCCTCCTTCTCCTCCTCCTCTGCCCCCAATTCTGCCCTCTATGGCTCCCTTCCTTCCTCCTCCTCCTTCGCCCCGATGAAGGGGAGGCATGTTCCACCCTCTGCCCTCCTCTGGCCTAAGCCTCCCCTGAACTTGACCCAATCATGACCAGGGCGATGTTCATATTTGCTGGACCTGGTTTTTCTGAAAAGATACAGCTTAAAGTCTGCTTTCAAAAGACCCACGCCAAGGGGCATTTGCCCCTGAATGGGTGTGGAAGCCTCAGTTTTGCTTGCGGAAGAATCGAGGCCAATATGAACTTTCCGTGGTTTCTGAACCGGGGTATAAGTCAGTCTGAATGGCCTCCAAAAGGTCTTCACCTGTTTACAAAAAGATAACAAGGAGAGCACGAGTCTAACCACTCTAAGAAGGAAGTTCCAGAGCCACTGAGAAAGCCATTTCCCATGTACTCACCAGATGTACCTGTGTGGGTGGTGGGAGAGGAAGAAATGCTTTCTACCTTTGTATCTCATTTCTCTGGTAGGACAGAACTCTAGTGCTGTCTTGAAGCTTGCATTGCCTTGATAGCCACTCCTTGAAGTGCTATTCCTTAAACTGCTACTCTTTCCTTGAATCTTGCTCACACCCTGTGACAAGGTTGTCTTAGGCTCACCATAAGTTGGAAATGAGTTGAAAGCACACAGTCACTATCACTTGGTATTCAATGGCAGTCTCTCATCCAAATACTAGCCAGTGCTGACCCTGCTTAGTTTCCAAGATTGTACTCTATTAACTGAATGATAAAAACAAAGTACCATAGAAGATATTAAATGTAATTTAGTTCTATCATCTGATAATGCCAGAATGTACTGGTAAAGCCTTCATTAGAGGTGGCTATTTAAAAAATAAAATAAAATAAAGTCCACCACCATGTTACAAATTACTATCACGTTACAAATTATCAAATGCAGTAACACCCATTCCCATATCATTTCTCTAAGGAATGTTACAGGGACTCTATGAGAATGTTACAGGTACTAGTGTGATAAACTTATCAGTGTATAAACAGAATCACCTTTCTTGTAGTTTGAATCTATTGCTTCAGATTATACTCTCTGGAACAGCAGAAAGCAAGCTCTATTTATCATCTACCTGTCGGATATTTTAAAATAATTCAGATATTAAAATGAAATTATCATATTGCCTCACAATCATTTCTTCCCCAGGCTAAACAGCTCCCTCAGTGGTTCTGCACAAGGTTTGATTTCTAGATAATTTACTATCTTGGTTGCTCTACTCTGGATTTGTTCCAGCTTGTCAACATCCTTCTAGAACCATGGTTGATTGAGAGTTCCTGCATGGCAGGGGGTTGAACTGAATGGCCCTTGTGGTCTCTACCAACTCTACGATTCTATGATGCTCAGAAATGTACACAATATTCTAGGTGAGATCTGACCAAAGTAAAACAGGACTATCCTATTACTTCTTTCAGCTTAGAGACTACAAGTCTGTTTATATAGTCTAGAATTAAAGTGTGTGCCTTTAAGTTGCCTGTTGACTTATGACAACCCCATACAGCCTTCTCCCTGTTGGTTTCCCATTCAAGTACTAACTAGGCCTTACCTTGCTAAGTTTCCAAGATCAGATGACACCTGGTACTTCCAGGGTGTTTTGGTAATTTGCCAAAAATTTGATTGACTTTTTGGCTATTCATTGTGGGAGGCAAGCCAGTAATGGTCAGAGCCAAAAACAGTCAACTCCTCTTTTCCTTTCATCACCCCTTTTCTCCCTTTACTAAAATGTTCTCTCTCTTATTCCTCCCTGCTCAGGTTGCTGGGAAGGAACAGATCACTCTGATCAGAGGTCTACTTGAAGAAGGCTGAGGTTGGCATCTGGCAGTCAAGCCTCAGGTTGTCCATTTCAGCTTCATGAATATTGCTGTTATTTTTGAAAGCAGTATGCACAATACAAAGAGGTGCTCAGGCAGCAAACAAGTTGTCCAATTTGCTCCAAAATGAGATGATTCTAGGCTGGTTATATAACATGCAATTCTTTTATTCCAAAGGGCCCATTTACTGCCTTAAAACTGGAATGCACCAGTTTGGACCAGTGTACAGCTATAATCATAAAATGTGGAATAATGCTTCATGCTGTTTTCAGGAAGAGACTGTTATTTTTCCTCTCAGCTGAGAAATGTCATGACAATAACCCTGTAATTCCCTAGAACAGCAATCCGATAAGCAGATTAGTTTTTAGAAATGCATTCATACAGCAGTTAAGTTCCTTTATTAATTTATTTCAGATGTCTCCATTGGAGATTTTTTTTAAAAAAAATGAAGACACTTTATGTACTAACAGTTCTGGCTTTGCAGAGTACATCAGCCATTATGGGCAGCATCATAAATAATGCTTCTGCATAAGATCTAAGTGATACAGTTGGCCAGTATAATCATCTGTTATTGTAAACATTTCCTCTTCAACAAGTTCGTGTATCAAATCACAAAGCTTTTCAATACAGGGAAGCAATTAGTTTAATATATACTTTATGTTGGAAATATTTTTTATTTCTGGGGTATGATACTAGTTCAAGCCATTTCTGTCGGATATCTAATAGAGGACCAATTGTAGGCAATTCTGTACCTTGCTACAACTGTTAGCCAAATTACCCATGCATAAAGATTGTAAGACTGTCATGATTTATTTCAAGTTTGAGTCACTTTTCTACCAACATATTCAGAGATGTACAATCATAAAAACAAGCTATATACCAATAAATGTGAGGTAGTAAAATTAGGGAAAAACCATCATTAATCTATTACAAAGCAAAGACAGCTGTGACTCAGAAAACAGCAGAAGGGAACATATGAAAAAAAAATACACAAGCAATAAAAAAATCAGAACAGTCTAAAAATCCTGTTAAAGGAAAACAGTTTCATCCTATGATTTACTGTAGTTTTCTGTAAAGATTTTGCTCTTAATGAGCATGCAAATGTCCAGCACATGCCGTTCCAATCTCTTTCTATGAAATACAGTTCAGAAAACTTATGACTACTTTTTCCTTTTCTTATTTCCAACCTTCTGCTACTCTTTCATTACAATGTTCTACATCTGGCTAAAAACTAGTCATTATCCAATTTTCCCGAAGAGCTATTTTTTAGCACTTGAGTCAGTTTATCCATTTCTATTTTGTCAATTAGCTTCATCAACCAATCTTCCTTACTTGGAATATCTTTAGTTTTCCATTTTTGTGCATATAGTATCCTCACAATAGATGTCATGAAGAACAGAGCTTTCCCAATGTTACTTTCCCATCTCGTCCTCAAACATTCCCAATAGAAAGCTTTCAGGTGTCATTTCTAATTTAATATGTAAAATTTTACAAAATGTTAGTTTTATTCTCAAATATTTTTTTTAGCAAATTTGCATGACTACCAGCAATGAATAAATGTTTCTATTGCTTTTTCACATTTCCAATCTTTGTTGTTTGAGGGTTTTTTTTAAATCTTTGATAGTCTATCCAGGGCTAGGTACCATCTGTAAAACATTTTGTACCAATTTTCTTTTATGTTTTGTGATGCCGTATATTTAATTCTGCTATTCCACATTTTTTCCCATTGATATAATTGAATATTATGTCCTACATAGTTCACCCATTTAATCATTGTGTCTTTCATTATTTCATCCTCTATTTCCATTTCTAACAATTATATATCTTGAATTATCATCACATAATATTTTTTCAGATCTGTTTTCTTTTCTTCTGTTCCAAATATTTTTAAATTCATGGCAGTTATCTCATAGATTTGCCTATATGAAAACCATCTCAAATCAAATCCCAATTGTTGCAAGTCTTCCTGAGTTTTAATTTTGATTTCTCCCAAATGTTTTGCCAGAATTTCACTATACTTGAACCATTTCTTATCTTTATACATTTCTTTCCTATAGAGAGCTTCTTGGAGAGACAACCACATGGGGAATTTCTGCATTATTCTTTTTTTATATATTTCTTCCACACTAATAAGAGTTTTCCTCACACAATGGTTATTGATTGCTTGGTTTGCTGTTTCTTTGTCATAAGCCAAATATGCACAATTCCAATTCTAAAAGTCTTCTGTCTTCCAAATATATCCATTCCTTCAATCAAAGAAGGGTACAAGATCCAAAATACAATTGTAAATTTGTAATCGCCAACCCCCTTCTTTCTTGTGCATCTTGGAGAACTTTTAGTATAATTCTCATTCTTCTGACTTCCTAAATTAATTCAGCTATATCCCTATGCCAAATTTTAAAGAGTTTATTAGAGTCTATAATTAGGATCATTTGAAATAAAAATAGAAACTTAGGTAGATTGCCACAATTCTCCCTAAAAGAGACAGATAGATTTTTTTTTCCAATTCATTAAATCTTTTTTCACTTCTTTCCATATAACCTGATAATTATTTTCAAATATTTCGTTAGTTTTCTTCGCAATCCAAATTCCTAGGTGTAATGACTGGGCCTCCAGCCATTGGAAGACTTCTACCAGGTAATAAGCGTAAGCTGGGAGGGAGGCACATGCAAATAAGTAATGACATCACAGCTGACGGAAGGCTCACTTGACCAATCAGTGAACAGGAGTGAGAGTTTTCTTCTGGAAGCTTCTAAGAGAAAAAAAAGCCTCTGAGACCAGGTGACAGTTGGAGGGTCTTGGGCAGTTAGTGGTTTCTACAGTGATAATTCAAGGTGGGAATGTCTCCCTTGAGTTAATCTTACAGGTTAGGAAAACTGTAGTGTGACTATAAGAAGAAGGCATAATTAGGCAGATAGTTTATGCTAAGCTAAGACCTGTAACTATATTTCAAATCCACCAAGGCTGGCATATTCCATCAATATATTAGTTAGGTGAGAATGTGTCAGATTAGAACATTTAGGACTTATTTATTATTTTTCTGTTTGCTTGCATGAAATGAATACTTTTAGAATTACACATACTGTACCTGCTGTAACCTGCAAGGCCCTTAGGATCTTGCATGATTTCTATCTTCTTATTCTGCTTTGTTTAATTATAATAAATACTTCCTTAAAAGTATCTGCTACTTCGACACTCCTTTACACATGTCCCAGATCGGTTGATGCTTGAGAAGATTAGCAAGAAGGAGAACTAGAAGTCCTTAACAAGTCCCAGTGTATGTTAAGGGAAATCCAATACGAATTCACTGGGTGGTGGCAGTGTGATTCGAGGATCTCCAGGGGTCATTTTCAACTCCACAAGGAGTAGGAACATAGACCAGGTGACTCAGGGAGAAGCTAAGGATCTGCTGGGACTAAGAGCCAAGGCAGTGATCAAGAGAAGCTACGGATTGCTGGGACTAAGGATCAAAAGCACGACATGCTGTTTGGCTGCTGGCCCACAGGGGATCATCACACTAGTTATTTAACTTTTTAAAAACTCAGTCTACTCTTTTTTTGAGGTCTTTTTGTTTCATTTCACATTCATATTTTAGTAAAATTGCTGATTTAATATTGCTAAATTTACACCTTGTCAATTCCCCAAAACCGTCCATTACTTTCATTAATTTCTCTTGTATTATGAACGGGTTTTCTAAATTTATTACTGTATCGTCAGCAAAGGCTCTAACGTTGTGTTGAATTGTTTGATTTAATTCCTTGTAAATACTCATTTACCTTTATTTTCTTTATTGAATTATCCATTACTAATGAAAGAATAGAGGAGAAAAGTGGCAATCCTGTCTAGTTCCCCTATCAACCAATAATTTTGTCAGGTCTCAATTAATATTGATACTAGCTTTTTGACCATAACTTAGTTCTTTGATCAACATCAATTAGCATTTCTAAGCATCTTTTCAATATTCTTGGCCAAAACTGAAGCAATATATTTGTAATCAGTGTTCATAATGTATAGATATTTTATTGCCGGTGTATTTGTAATATATCTTATTTGCTTTAGGAATTAAAAGCCATCTTCATTGTTTGTTATGAATGTCTTAACTTTCTTTGAATAGTTTGTAAAATTTTGAAAGTAGTGCCATTTAGCCCTCGCACTTAACATCCTCACTACTGTTATAGCCTCTGCTACCTCTTCATTGGTCAGTTTCTGTCTGTTCCTCATTCAATTTTATCATATTTTTATTTTTTAGGAATTTAGTTGGTTTTTTAATTATTATTTGTTCTTCTAGCCTATAAGCTTTATAGTGATTGTGAAATACCTCCTAATCTTTGTTTGTTGAGTATCCATTTCATTACCTTCTTTTTGTTATTTGTTTCTGATGTAATTTAATCCATTAAACATTCCATGTCAAAATTCTCATGCTAAATTAATTAACTATATTAGTTACATTTTTGTGGTTCAGGGAAAAGAGGATAGGACATCTAATGTACCCATTACTAATAAAAGGCAATCTAAAAAAGAGACTAGCTAATCACCTTATTCCATATTAAATTCTATTGTTCTGTTAGTCAAATATTCTTTAACAGCTCTTACAATATAGACTATTCGCTCTTATAAATTTCTTCTTCTGATTCTCCTCCTCTTCTTCAGTCGTCTGCTGTTCTTTCATTTTCTTTATTTTTTGAATTCTCGTTTTGTCTTTGTAGTCATAGTCATGTCCTTTTTCTGTATCTCATTTCAGTAGGACACACTCTCTGTTTTTTTTTTTAAGATCTTTTCCTATTTTCCTCCAAATGTATCTCGCTCCTTCATCTTAGTATGCAATTCCTCTTTAAATCGGATATATTTTTATGTAAGCAGTCTCAGTGCGCTAAAGTCCGTAAGTATAATGAAGTTGTCTCTATCTTTTCCCAGTTTTTGGCTCTTTGGGCAGCTCAGATTCAAACTTTTTTCAGTTACATTATCTTCATTTCAGATTTGCTCTTTTAATTTAAATCTCTTCTGGTGCCAATATAATTTTGGTAACCAGGTATCATGATATTGTTAAGGAACGCAACATGGGATATACAGTAAATGAAAAGAACACTGTATGTGAGAGTCATGGACTCAGCAGAAGCCAATTGGAAACCACACAGGTGTAAATAGGTAACACATTAACAAGTCCTGCAACACGGACAAGAAATGTAAAGTGGATAATGGACACACCTGACAATTGTTAATGGTCAGGCTGAGATGATGAAATCATTAATTGTAGGATGAACTAAGAGAAACCAATGAGATGATGTGTACACGCCTATTGGGGGAAACAGACAACAGTGGGTTGGTACCATGCATTGACTATAATAATGACTATGCATCCCAATGTATTTTGTGGGTCGTAGTAGAGTGGGTTTGTAGTAGGGAGTAGAGTGGATTGTAGAGTGGATAAAGTGAGGAGTAGAGTTTTTGTGTTGGAGCTGTATATAGTAGATAAAGTAGATCTTTATTTAAGACTACTGAGTTGTCTGGTGTTTGGGTGAACGCTACAAGAACCAGATGGATCTGAAGAAGGGTGAAGACTTCTGTGTGAAGCAAGAGTGAGAAGGCTTGGAGGTTTGTCGGGGTCTTCAGGCTCTTCTCTGTAACTCTGCTAAGCTATAACCACTGCAAAAATGGTCAGCCGGTGCACAACCAGGTGGTGAGTTCGAGCCAGCGGTGAAGAGCTACAACTCCCCTCATCCCTGACCAGGGTTATGGGCCCAGATACTGCAGCACCCAGCATCCACAGAAGCTGAAAGTTCCAGAGAGTGGAAGACAGATCGAGCAAGCTGTTTGCGCTGCACTGATAAGCTCCTGAGTAACTCCTCCAGTGTTTTGATTAAGCCGAAAGGGTCAGTGTGCATTACTCAGAAGGCTGTGTCAATTGAGTCACTGCCACAAGGTAAGATGGGAGATTTGGACAGTTTTAGCACAATTGAACAGAAGCAACTACCCTGAACCTGGAATCGATTTAGCCCCGATCGCCTACTTCTGAAATGAGGAAGTTTATGGGCCACTAAGTGTGAAGCCGGGTGCAGCCGATGATAATGCAAGCCAGCGAAAGAGAGGAGATGCACAAGTGAAAGCTGTATATTATATTAATGTTAGAAGAAGATTGTAATTAGGATTAATTATTTGACGTACAGAGATAGGAGAGACGGCGAGGAGATGTTTGGGAAAACACTTCAAAGGCCTACACCACTCCTTCAACTGCCTTTGCAAAAAATGCCTAGTGGTCTAAGAAGACAATTATAGACAGAAGCGGATGGCAAAAGGGCAGTGGTAATAGTAACATTTTAAACAACAATGCAAAACTTGTTGTGGCAGGCTGAGCTAAGAGGAGTGGAAATTACTGAGCAACAGCAGTGTTTTATTTTTATTAGAGTCCCTAGATTGCTTCTGGGACAACAGTTACTAATGCCTTGCAAGAACTTACCTAAGCAGGAGGAACTAACGACAAGATTTAGTTGTGGCCAGGAGGGGATTCTGGAAAGAAGAAACCAGAGGCAGACTTGTCGAGAGGGAATGGACGCTGCCAACTTGTCACAAGAGTGTGCCAAGTGAGAAAGCCCAAGCCTGAGTGCGTTGGCTGGGACCAGGCAGCTTCTTCGAGGGAGCAAAGGAAAGTAGGTGTCTAGACTGCAAGAAGATTGTGGACATCTGAACAGGCAACGTCGAACAACTGGCTGCTGAGCAGAAGCAAGCAAGAGAGCAGATGTGCACGGCCAGAGGGCAGAAGCATTGTCAAAGCCGCCATTTTGAAGGACAATAAGAATAATAATAAGGATCGTGTTGCGACCATGAACCATGCATTAAGGCACGACAGACGAAGCAAAAACTCTAAATGGCATTGTAGATGCTGGTGCTTCGACCTCCATGCTGTAAACAACATTAATTTTAATTAGTTGATAAGACGCAATCTAATTGTAAAATGCCGTGGTTCTAGCGACGGGAATGAGCTCACAACTATAAATCACAATTGAGGAAACAAGTTTACAGTTCAGGGCCTATAAAAGGAAAACTTTAATGATGTTTTGCACGTTTGTTGAAAGAATTAGAAACAATTTAAAAAATCCAATTTATAGTATCAGTGAAGCAGATTCGAACAGACCGAGACTAAATAGTCACTTTTGAAAAAGAACTTATGTGAAAAATAGACTTAAAATGGGGGGACACTGCGTTTTGGCATAGGTTTGAAAAAAGATAAGCTTTAGTTTTTAGAAGACACAAAAAAAAACATGTTGGAACAAGTACAAAAGTAGAGAGAATGGCAATACTATAGATAATGTTCCGTTGCGCACAAAAGACTGCCTAGACATGAGCTTGCATAGAAAATTGGCCATGCTAGTGTTCAAAGAGTGTTAAAGAATATGAATAAGCATGTGTCCAGATTTGACAAGTAGCCAGAATGTAAAAAAATCATTTAGACGTACTCGTATGTAATCAGGTGCAAGGTCAGGAGCGTATCCAGTGCTGAAGAAGTCAAAAGGATTGCTCAAAGTACCTTTC
Source organism: Sceloporus undulatus (assembly GCF_019175285.1). NCBI lineage: Eukaryota > Metazoa > Chordata > Lepidosauria > Squamata > Phrynosomatidae > Sceloporus > Sceloporus undulatus. The sequence goes on along the minus strand of NC_056522.1, from coordinate 282,383,072 downwards.
AATTTGTCCATGCAGATATGAGCCCTAAGCTAATTGATTTGTCTCTAGGGGGGAAGCAGGATTTTTGCCTGGTAAGTTGTGATAGAGAATTTTCAAGATTGCAAATAAATAAGAATCATTGAAGAAACTAATGTCCGAAGAAGCTGGGCGAACAGGTTTGAAAGCATGGGTAAGATAAGGATGCTATTGAAAGAAGATTTGGATAGGCAGTATGTTGGGACTATGTGTTAAAGATAGCAGGTGGGAGAATTTTTAACACAACCAGTGTAAGGCAAAATGGAATAAGAGAGGAAAATAGGTGTCCAAGGCGAGGAGGGGTGAGAAAAGGATAAAAGTGACATGAAACCACTAACTGCCGATTTCCAAGTGAGGAGGTTGAGCAGAAAGGACATTCCAGGTACATTAAAATTAGCTTTTGCTTGCATGCTGGCAGATGCAGGAGTGGGAGACCAGCCCTTCTGGGGTGAAGCAACCGTGACTGCCATACACATAAGTAAAGGTTTACGAACATTCAGAGATTGACAGACATTCCCTACAAGGGTTATTGTATGGGGAAGAGTGCCAACATTCAAGTACCGTAAGAGTGTTTGGCAATTTTGCACAATTGTGTACATTACCTGCTGTGTTTAGGACGGAAAGGAGAAACGCAAAGCCAAAAAAGGCTAAATGTTTCATTGGGGATATTGCAGGAGAAACAGTGGTGGACAGGAGGTGTTTTTGAGGGAGGAGGAAAGAAGCGATACAAGTACTCCCAGGTTCTTGGCAAATTTTGAGAGGACATGCTGGCTGGGGACCAAGGCTGCATGGCAAACAACAGAAGTGTTTTTGAGGTTAGGGTAGCGCAAGTGAGCAGCAAGCACAGACTGAACCAACTTCAGGAAACGGAGGGGTTTCAGTCAAGCAGAAAGCCTCTACGGTAGCAGTGATGGTAGTACCTCGAATGGGGTAGACAACACAACGGCCAGTAACGCACTAGACAATGACAGAAAGACAAAGAGGTTTAGCAAGAAAGACAACATCTTCTAGTGCAGACATGGGATGAGGAGAGCAGGGCAGAAAAGACCGAGATTCGCATAAACGCCAGGCGCGTCAGCCAGAGTTAGAAAGAAAGTCCACCAGATAGGTTTGTTGTGTGACGCAGGCAAGGAGCGTACAGTGTGGAGACAGACGCTGAGGAGTTATGCAAGAGTGGTAGAAACCTTTGTTCCAGTGAAGAACAGGAAATGATGGTGTGATGCTAATGGAAAAGTGATATGTAGTTGCTTGGGGGAACAAGAAGTGGTTTGAGAATCTGTGGGATCAGACCTGAAGGAACAAAAACCAGTGGATAGGTTGTAAATGGGTATATACAGGAAGAACGGAAAGCCTGTGATGGAAGCATAAGTTACCAAAATCGAAGATTGGTAGCTAAGTGGAGTTGTCAACACACAGATGAAGAATTTTGAGAAGACTTATTCTCCAAAACCAGCAAACGCAGAAAGTTTGAGAATGGGTTTGTTAGCTGTAGCAGCAAAGAAGGAATTTAATTGTTGAGCATTTGATTTGAAATGCCGCTATAGCTGAAATGCAACTTAGATGAAGAAAGAGTATTCATGGAACAGAGCCACAAGGGTTGTTTGAGGAGAATGGACAGTCAGACAAGTTTATAGATTGAAGAAGGGCATGTATGAAGTTTACAAACAAAGGTGCCAGAGCTTGAAATTTGTGTGTATTAGATGCATGAGTTAGTTAAGTTAGGGATGACAAAGAGGAAGCATGGCGAGATGCTGTGTTGTATAACAAAAAGGAGATCATAGTGCTAGTGATTTCATGTGGATGACCTGTACTGAAGGCAAGCACCAAGGTTAAACAGGAAATTAGAATCAGTAAGACGAGACAGTGTCAAGAAAAGGTTGTTGAAGGACTTAGATTTGTTAGAAGTCTTATTTAAGGCATCAATGTTGAGTGGACACAAGAAGGACATGTGTTTATTTAGATCCAGAGGACAGACAGATTGCGAGAATTGATAGAAATAGTGGGACTACAGGACTAGCGCAAGAAGATAGTTAAAGCTCCAATGACAAATGGTTTCGTTTCTGAGCAAACCAACAGAGATTTTGAGAGACAGAGCATTTTGTCAGGAGCATCATAGGATCACTACAGTTAATTTCTTGCCACATAGACCCGGACATTGCTATTGCGTCTAGGCCGTGGACACACATTGATCCAGAAGAGTTTGCAATGCCTCAGGTTGAGTGATGGACAAGCTTTTGTTTGAAAATCGTTGAGATAACTTAAAAGGGACATTAGACAAAACGTGTATCATGCAGCGCCAGAAGTAAGCAGATTGTAGATGTGTTTTGTAGATAGTTGCATTTGTCTGGATCAGAATTTCAGGAGACAAGAAGTCAGTAGTAACAGGCAATGCATCATCAAAATATGAGTGGAGACGAGCAATAGTATGGAGGAAGTCGAAAAACAACACAAACGCTAGCGCTAAGTACTTCTGAAGCCAGACATTGCAGCACTAACGAAATAGTGAACGATGGGGTACAATGGCTTTTGAACAATGTGGGTAAATGATTAAACGAACATTCAGAGTACCCCAAGTAGAAATTTTGCATGCAAAGCTAACAATGCATGTATAGCAATGGCTGAAACAGAAAAGTTGAAAAACAGACACCAATTCTTAGGTGGGTGTAAGAGTGACCAAAAAAATGTAAGAGGACGAGTACGAGAATGGTTCAAAAAGGAGAAATAGATTGGTTGAGGAGGTAAACCTAGAGACGGACAAAAAATAACAATAGCAGATTTGTTCACAAAAAAGGCACTAAACGATGGAAAAAATGAAAGGTTGAACAGAAATGGTTGGAATGACAATGGTAAGCCACATGACAAGATATTTTATTTCGGAGGGGATTGGTTTATTGTTAAGGAAAAAGCAACATGGGCACATACAGTAAGAGAATAAAAACTTGTATGTGAGAGTTCAGGAATTGACTCAGCAGAAGCCAATTGAGAACCACACAAGGTGTAAATGGTCAATACAATTAACAAGTCCCTGAATGCCAAAGGACAAAGAAATGTTAAAATGTGGATACTATGGACACACCTAGACCAATTGTGTAAGTGGTCAAGGGAGTATGAGATGATGAAATCATTAAATTGTAGGAGAACTAAGAGAACCAATGAGAATGCATGTACAAACGCCTACTGGGTTGGAAAACAGGACAACAAGTGGTTGGTGGTAAACCATGCATGAACTATAAATAATGATGATGCATCCCAATGTATTTGTGGGTCGTAGTAGAGTGGTTTGTTGTAGTAGATGGGTGGGGGAAATCTGTAAGAGTGGATAACAGTGATGAGATAGAGTATTGGTTGTGTTGAGACTGATTATAGTTAGTAGAATAAAGTAGATATTGTTATTTAAGACTACTTGGATTGTCTGGTGTCTGGGTGTGAGCTACAAGAACCCAGCCTGAGATCCTGGAAGAAGGGTGAAAGACTTCTGGTGGACAGTCAAGAGTGAGAGAAGGCTTGTGAGAGTTTGTGCGGGTCCTGATCAGCCTATTGGCTCTGCTAACTCTGGCTAAGCTATAACCACTGGGCAAAACTGGTGTCAGCGCGGTGGCAACAACGGATGGTGAGTTCGAGCCAGAGCTACAACTGCCCATATCATCCCTGACCGTAGAATAAGAAACTGTCTCTGTAGAGAGGGATATGTTAGCTTGCAAAGACAGCTGTCTTTGTGTAGTAGAGAAACAGTGGCAGCAGTGCGTAAGTGAAAGAACGAAGCCAGATTGCTAGCAGTGCTATAGACAATGGCCTGCCCAAGGTGGCCCGTTATCCTTAACCCACTAGGATCTTGGCTCCCATCCATGTTCCTCTTCATAATACATTGCCTTTTTAAAATTGCTGCTAGATGGCCGAGAATGACTGGGGGAGCTTGCATGGATACAATATTGGGCCCTATTTTCTCCTTCATGGGGGAGGTTACCAATTTATCGTCTTGCAATGCCCCCAACGAAACTGAATTATAGCATGCGGAAAGTCTGTCAGCCTCGGAGACTAGACTTGGAGGGTGACTGTCAAGGGCGACATCCACTGCAAGTCCGCATGGACTCCTTTAGTCCGAAGAGTGGTTCACCATTGTCTCCTCTGCGAGATGAGAGAGTGCAACTTGCCGCAAGGGTCACCCATGTAAGTTCCTGTGTCTGGATGTGGGGACTCAAACTCCTGGTCTCCACAGAAGGCCTAGTCCAACAAGTCTCAGGCCCTTATATATCATACAGAATCTCCCTTGCTCTTACGTTACTGTGGAAAGAACAAAACAAAGTCCAATAAGCAGGCTACTAAGCCACTATATATTCACAACTCAGCTGTTCCCAAAATTACATCAAAACGCTCACCAATTCTTTTAAAATTATTAGCCTAAGTTGTACTTGGGGCTACAAGGCAACATCCTCCTCTTCTCATTAAATTTAGGGAAATTTTAATTAAAGTCTGCGTTGGTGTCTGTGTTGAACTTATAATAGGGCACATTTCTCTGTAATATGTTAGGTGTTTATATAGAGTGCAATCATAGATCATGCAAAACATTAAACACTACCCTTAAGGGGAAACATACATATTTCCAATTCCTAAAAAAAAAAACAAAAAAAAAAAAAAAAAAAAAAAAACAAAAAAAAAAAGCCACATTGCTTTCATTACATAATATGCATGTATGCTGACATTCAGTCATGCTATGATAGAAGCTACAAAAGCAAAATCCTGCTCTGCAGAATTGTATGGAGAATCCTTCGCCAATGTTCTAATGAACACCAACATGATCATTTTCTCTTCCAGAGACCACATAAAAAATTTCAGATGATTGCATAACCAAAAAAAAAAACAAAAGGAATGAAATAGAAGAGATACATACAATTAGGTTGCTCAGCAGTGAAATAAAACCATCACTGTAATAATATAGCAAACAAAACCACTGGCAACTCTTGGAACTGAGAGTCCCAGACTTCAGCTTGAGACACTTAGTGTGTGTTTTTATCACCCAGGTCAAATGGGCTTTTAGCCCCCAGTCTTATGCTTCGTGTTTCATGAGCCCAACATACGGCTAGCTCATGCCAGTCCAGAACTCAAATCCATCTAGGAGCTGCCTATTGCGTGTTGCTGTCCTACGAGTGGAGAGTACTATATGATACAGTGGCCAAGCCTGTATGAAACTGCAGGAAAGCTGGGAGCTTGATATCTTGAAAAGGTACTGTGCGGTGCAAACACTATCAGATCTCAATAAGCGCTCAGGGCGTAAGAAATGAGAAGAAAGCTTCAGAATGAAACTAGGGGTCCTCTAATCCTGCTTTTCTATCTTTGTGCCATGTTTTGTTCTCTTTTTGCGAGGGATACCTTTGCAAGAGTTATAGCACAGAGCAGAACGTGCTGCAGTAGATGAGGGAAAAAATCCTGATTCAACTCTCCACTTGCACAGATGTCTCTGAGTATCTTGAGAAACTCTTGATTAACATACCTCATAGGGTTGTTGTTGAGGAGAAATGTGGGCCATGTTACACTTACGTCAGTGCACGGAAGAAATGGTGTGATAAATTACATCCTTCATCTGTCTAAAACATATTAATAAATGCTTGTTTGTTGTCCACAGCTCCTTGTGTTGAGCAACTCTCTATGTTTTTCCTCAAACTTCTGTTGTTTATGGCAGATTCAAATAGTTGAAGGGAAAAGCACGCCATGTTTCTTACTCTTTCATTGCATAGCTTTTTTCCAAGAATTTCTGATGAGATTTCTCACCAATCTCAGGCTTTCCAAGTTGAAAAGATTTAGAAAACACGAAACTAATGACATGACTAGTGGTGGCTTCATGGATGATGCACACTACACTAATTATAGCATCTCTGAATTCCACTATAAATGCCATGAGTCCATACTATGGGTTCCTGGGCTTGCAGTCAGTTTAGGGAAAGATTACTTGAAAATTCTCAACCAGAAAGCATCCTGTGCCTCATCAAACTATACGCTCCAAGATCCCAGGATTCCATAGCACGACAATATGACACTTAAAAGTGGAATAATAGTATTTTAATTGCAGGATGTCAATGGGCTCCATTTGGTGTGTTGTGGTGTGTGTGTTTTTTTCAAGGCTAAAACGGCAAAGCAACTTTTTGGAAACAAAATATGGATTACCTGGCTGATTAGTGCAGCATCTGATAAACTAAAAGCGATGAGAGTCCGTCTCTTCTCCACTCTTCATGACATGTGGTATATTCATTTCCTGCTGTGCACTACCATGTGGTCACAGACATGGATCAATGCCTGAAAATAGGTTTACCTAAAGCAAGGCGTGGGTGCAGCATCTGTGGATCAAGAGGCCAACATATATCGAGAGGACTGGGAAGGAAATCAGTTTGATCAAGTCACTGGCTGAAAACTGCCAGCGCTTGAAAAATCTAGCCACTGTTGTTTTTTTGTTTTTTAAAAAATGGAGCCAGAGAACATTCACACGACTTGTTGTTAAAGCAATATTTTGCTTCTGGGAGCTGAATTCAGAGAAAATGTGCATCTTATGCACTTTTATTTTAAAGCACGAAGATGCAGTGAAATCAATCCACCCCTCCCTCGACTGCAGACACCAGGAAAATCCCAGTTTCAGAATTGTCATGCTAACAGTGGTTGAGTGGACTCATGAATTGTTTGTATGGATTACATGGCCCTCCCAGCCCCATTATCTGGGCCCCAGGTTGCCTCCCTTGCCCTGTGTAACAAAGGTGTTGAAATGCATGTGAAGAGGTTAAATAACAATTTTTTATGAGGCCTCAGTGCCTCAACGGTTGAATGATAAGGTCAGTGAGCAATGACCATTGGGCACAACCCGTTTCAAGATTGGGTAGGAATGAAGCCTTCAGATCCTTTCTCATGCATAGGTTATAAAATGAAAAGATCTGAGGAAAGTACCTATGAAGGAGGGAGGTACTAAGGCCATCCCTCTTCAAGACTAGACATAAGGCACAGCCTGGAGGAGAGTCAAGAGCCATCACATCCAGAGATGCCGAACACCCTGACTCCACCCCCCAGGGCACCATCGCGAACAGTGACACCGCTCCACAAGGCATTTGCAGCGTCATGGCACTTTTCTGCTGGCCTGCATCCTAGACAACAAACAACGAAAGGAGCAACCACCAAGCTGGTGGCAGCACAGGTTAGGCACCCTTTGCCAGGAGGTGAAAAAGTAGCCACTTTTTGGTGGCTCTTTTTGTGTGTCCTAGAAAGGCAGGATTGGGGGCGTGGTGTGCTGTTGTTGTGGCCACAATGATGTTGGCTAGGAAAAGGGGCGGATTAAACCAACCCTTGGAGCATTCTGTTCAAGACCTTAAGGACCACTTGCTAAACAATGGAAGCTTGGGGCAGAAGCTCCTGTCCCCTTGAAGGTGGTTCAAGACCAAAGAGTATGCCTACCCAAAAAAGCTGGGGGGGGGGTGTGGCAGGAGGGGCCTCCAGAATATAATATAGTTTAGGAGAATTTTAACAGGCTCAAGTAAGAATAGACGTCTTGGCTGAGAGCACATGTTCAGTCTTTGGGACTGGTTTCCTTGTAATCGGAGGTCCAAATCTCACAGAAACCCAGAGGCAATTCCAAATAGCTTTTGTAGTTTTTAGTGTGAAAGTGAAATAATCAACACAACTCAGACAAGCACACAGACACTCTCATGCACACCCAAGAACAAGGAAAAAACGAACAATGAACAGCAACTGGTGAGAGAAGCGTGAGAAGGGGGGACTTCCTAATGGTTATTTACTGTAACCAGTCTGAAGCCATGGTTCTCAACAAGGGGTGGCTAAAATGTAATGGGGGCTCCTCCACTCCCGCCAGTATGCACCCCGGAGCACAGCCCCACTGGTTTTTCCTGGTGGCATTGGTGAGAAGTCTTTCTGGCACCGGAACAGCGTGCTCCGCATTAGACAATGGTCGCACTGTAAACTCCAACATCATGTTCCAGGACAGTTCATTTGAGATTTAATGGATTACCTCATGCTAAACAGTTTTTCCAAGGGAGAAGGAATGGTCAGGGAGATTGAAGAAATGTTTGAACCAAATTTAGTGTGAGTTTGTGAGTATCTCAGATAAAGGAAAAAACTCCTAGGTAATTCTATGGAGGGAAAACATCGTTGTCAGTGTATGGCAGAACCACCTTTTTCAGCTAGGAAACTCCAGATCCATCACCCTCCATAAACAAAGGGGATTGTGCGATGTTTTTGGGTGATCTCATTGTGGTGGAGGTGCCTTTGCTTCCTGGCTGTTCTGCAGCTAATCCAGATCTACCAGCTATGTGTATGGCCAGTGTTTGCTTTGGTAATATGTAACATTGATATCTCAATTGAGAGGGGTAGATCGGGGGCCCTGACCTTGGGATAAGAGATTCCCGAGCCCCAGCTACTCCAGACCCTTGCATTCGGCCCCAAGTTATTCGATTCCATCTGATTGTGCGTAGAAGGAGGAAACGTACTATCTAGTCACTTCAGGGGCTTTTTATTCCTTTTCCTGGGTTGGCTGAAATATCTAACCTCTGTCTGTAAACTTTTAACTTCAATCTTGTACCTTGCAGGATGCTGGGTCCTCCTATAAAGCGATACTCTTTTGCTATGGGAAATCTCTTCCTTAGAATGAACACCATTTCCTTAATTTTTTTTAAAAGTACTTTATTTCTCCTCTCCTTTTTTCACGTGCTTTGCTCAGGACAGCCTTTCATCAGGGCTGGGGGAGGGAAGGGAAAGAGAAACATCTCTGTAACCTCAGAGATCAGAAGAAGTGTAAGGGAATCCTAGCCAACGTACTATTAGGATGTTAAGTGCAAGTGGAATCCTAGCAATGATATGTATAGTTTACTCTAAGGGAGGAAGCGGGAATTCCAATCATGTGATGGTCAGATAGGATAGCTGTTCTCTCGACCGGTTTCAGGGGGACTTCTGAAGCATTCCACGATGTTGTCATGATTAATATTCAGAATTACTTGCTCATTGTTTAATTCTGACTTTTCCAGTCTTCCGGTTTTCATTTACTAGTATTGATATTAGGAACGGGGACTTTGAAGTTGTGACCTGTGCAAAATCAGCATCTCGGCAAATGTTTAACCCTAATGGCTACTATTATTAATATTGTTTGACTCAGGGTGGCCAGGGGCTGACTGGATTTAATGCCTTACTTATTTACTTACTTATTACTTACTTACAGTTATTTAACCCCGTTCTTCAGCACTAAAGGCTCTCAGAGCAGCTTGCTACAGATATTATTCAGAAGGTTCATACCCTCAGGTACAGTCTTAAAAAGACATGACCACCAAAAGAGAAGAGAATTGTGGTGGGGAAAGGGGACTCAGTCCAGTTGGTTCTTCTCTCCCTCTGAGGCATGGACCATGGTGGAGTGCTGGCCCTTATTCTTCAGGATGGCCTACTAATGGAGTGGGCCCTGCTTTCCTCACTCCCTCCAGGTGGAGAGGATGTCAATGGAGACGGGGGGGCCTCTTCTTACTCTGGTTAGCCTCTGATAGAGTTGGCCTGCCTTAGATGTCATTACAGGCGTAGCTGGTTTGAGTGTTGGACTACAAACTCTTGGAGGATCCATTGTTAAAATTCCCCCAGTTCCGCCATGTGAACCCACTGGATGATTTGGGCAAGTCACATTCTCTGAGCCGCAAAGGATGGGATATGGCAAAGCCTCTCTCTGACACCACTCCTGGCCATGAATAACCATGAGAGGTTCGCTTCGGGAACCACACATAAAGCACACAACAAGTAACAATGCCAGAAGAACAACCACCTAGGTCACATTTTCCTGGATTACAAATAATCAATTTTGGATCTAAAATAAAAAAGATGAGGAACACAGCACTATCGGAATAAGAAGAATACAATTCTGGCATTTGAAACAGATAACACTGTAGTTCCCTCATGGGGGCGAAAGAGGAAAAGAAAAGAGATGGTGTCATTTCCACCATCAGATGAAAAGGTCATTTACGGAAACTTCATAGAATGAAGCAGAGGCATTAAGATGGTGGGCTAATAGCTTTTAATTATGTCTTCGAGTACTGTTCAAAAACTACATATTTACTTCTTGTCTACAACTAAATTGCCTGTTTCCAAAACCACAGAAGTATTTGTTGGATGTCCAATATGCCGATTGCCTTTGGGGGAATGCATCTAAATAATTTATGTTATGATTGAAGTATCTTCAATAATTTACAGGAAGCACATGCTCATAAATACATTCTTAAAACAGAAAGAAATCTGTCTTGTTGGCTGTATTAATGAGCAGACTTTCCGCATAGCTTCCTTTTTTAAAAAAAGTTCATTTTTGACTTACACCGATCTTTATAATGTACCACAGGCCTCTCGTTTTATTCCTTCGTATTCTTGGCTCAAAAACAGTTTAGACGAAGGCCCTGAATTCTGAATTGAATTACTTTTTAAGATTCTAGAAAAAGTGTCCTGTTCTACTATGCAAAACATATTCCAATTTAATTTAATTTATCCAATTACTCTTGTCTAGATAGCATTTTTTTTCGTTTGGGCTGGGTCTTAGGAGACTCTGAATTTCCTGCTATGCATTGTGAAAGTCGCGTTCCCACCTTTGCCATATCTTTCCAATCTCAAATATAATGCATTATATCTTATTTTAAAAAATTTCACACTTCTGGGGATTTGTAATGGATGGTCACATAACTGTTCATATGTTTGATCAAGCAAGCTGAGGTTTATTAAAACCTTTCTGGGAACGCCGTTAATAACCATGTCTTCGGTTAAGGGAAATAAACAACATACTTGCTATGTATTTCTGGCATTTTTTACTGGCATTTTTGTTACTGATGAAAACTGTTAAGGGTGTATATTTCTTCCTTCTCTCCCCTCCCCATTTTCCCATTCCGTGACTAGGTTATTTCATAGTGAGTATGTTTGAACTATGACGCTGGAGTCTGAGGCAATTCACTGTGGGCCATAACAACCCTGGGTCACCTTTGGGTGAGTCACCCTCTTCAAGATTGACCTATACTTTTTTTTTTTTAAATCTCACTCATTTCTGATTGATGGTGTCCCAGAAACATGAGTTCTGGACCCAATTTCGGTAGGAGGTAAGGGTTAGGCACCTGAGGGTTTTAATTTGCAGAGAAAACATATCTATTTTCTGCAGACTTTTTGGAAAATTCAAAATAGGCATATTTATTGACCAGTGGATTCGCATTGGTCAACAAACAGGCGGAGGGGGAACTGGCAGTTGAGTGGGGCAGGGCAGGAGGAATTAAACAATTCTCAAGAGCTGAGAAAATTTAGCAGCTCTATTCTCCAATTGTGGACATGGTGCTTCATGTGTAGGCAGAACGGGGTAGCCAAATATAGCGGCGGGTTAGATAGTTAGACCGGGAGCTGCATATCTCTACTGAACTGCTGAATAAGAATAGGGCAATTCCCAAGCCCATTGGTTGATCTTACAAATTAAAGACCGGAAACCATTTTCAAGACATTTCTAATCTACAGGTATCGAGATCTTGTACGTGGCAAAAAAAAACTAGTATATTCCTGTACGTGGCATTGGGTACCTACATGTTTCTTACCATACATGAATGTCCCTTTTTGTAACCAGGTTGAAAATGGACTATTCTTTTTCCCTTTGCCCCCCATCTAGAAAACATTTCCCCCTCAGAGCTTGTCAAAGCACTGAGAACCGGTAGTTGCTGCCCTCCTTTTTTCCAGTGAGGAGAGGAGAGGCCGACAGGGAACGCAATAGGCCATTTAGGTGGAAAGGAAGCGCTGGTCTGTGTTCAAGTATGTGAATAATTAAAAGGATGGTGCCTCCGATAGGATTGTATGGAGTCTTTATGCCCGCCAACTCCCAAAAATATGGAACAATCCTACCAGAAGAGATCCCTCTTATCACCAGCGCTTAGAGCCTTTCAAGAAGGCCAATTAATGAGGGAGCTTTCCAGCAGGCTGCGCCATCCCAACTGATTGAAGAAATCGTTAAGAGATAACAAAGGCTGCACTGGGGGTCGGAGGGATGGGGCCAGGGTTAAGAGGGGTGACGGGAAGGTCGGCGGCAACTAGGCGAAAGAGAGCAGGAAGTCGAGTCTCGAGCGTAATTCAGGGTTTAATTTGCTGAAGGGCTACAGGCGGGAGAGAATGGTCAGCCCTCAGGAGCTAACATATTTCTGTATCCATGAATTCAAACACCCCATGGCTGAAAATATTCAAAGGAACTATTAAATTTAAAAAAAAATCAACACTTTGGTTTTGCCATTTTACTCCACCATTACATATAATGGAACATGAATAAACACAGCCTTTTGGTATCCCTGAGGTTCCTGGAGCAAATTCCAGTGGAATTACTAAAGGGACCACGTAGTATAGTGAACCAACTTACTACATTTTTTGTTTTAAACTCAAACTTAAAATTAAAACTATTTAACGTTTGTCTGCCTCTGCCGCCAGTGGTCCGCGGGAGGAGCCGGAGCTTCAGACGGCCCGACTCCGTGCGGCCGAAAAAAGAAGCCCGCTACCGTCACAAGCGGCGCGACAGTTGGCCGCCTGTGCGTCCAGTCGTAAAGATGGCGTCGCCCGTATGAACAGCGGCCACGCCCATTTTGTAGTATTCAATATTACTATGGGTTAGGGGGGTGCGGCAAGCACTGCCCCCCCCTTCCTAACACCTAGTACGTATGATGACGTACTATTATGGCGGTCGGTAAACCGCCCATTGACTTCTTGAGCTTACTACACTCAGAAGAGTCGGGTACTGAGTCTCAGATTATTTGAACACATCAATCTCGCCCCTTTTTAGAGCTTCCTCCATTTCCTTTAAGACCAACCTGCGAGAACATTCTGTGAAAAAAAGGGGAAGGCAAGGTGTTATGACAGGAATAAGAAAAATTAACCTGGGAAAATAAGTGTCTGTCACAAAGGGATAATTCGAGATAGTGTGCTTGTTTTCCAGCTTCATCACATACTGATTGTAAGAAAAAATGAGAGTTGATGCGTACCGATGAAGAGGATGATCTGTGTTCTAAACTTGTTCTGTGGCCAGGGTCGGGTGAAATTGAAGGAAAAAGGCTGCCACAATCATACGTTGTTGCCTATGCCAATGGCAGTTGTATGCATTTTTTTTAAAAATTAAAATAAACTTTAGAGCTGTTCTGTCATGTACCACTTAAATTGTCTTGGGCTATGCCCCTTTCACATTTTTTTAAAAATTTTCCTATGCATTAGAACAATAACATATCAAGCGACCAGACCTCATGTCTTCCCATGGCACCAATTCATCTTTGAATGTAGAAAACGGGAATTGTTAAGTAGCAGCATCAATCTTGAACGTATATCACTGTATTTGAAATATCTGTAATATAAAACAGGGTAAAAAATAGTTTTTCGCAAATATGGTCTGATCAGTACTATGCGCCTAGACTACTGTCTCTTAGAGTGCATGGGATAAAGAAAGAAAAAAAAAAGCGAGCAAAAAAAAAACGGCTTCCCTGTGGAGGAAAGGAACCCAATAAAAGAAGGTTATTTTTGTACAGAAGGAAAGAAATAAATAGTGACACAAATGGGCAATATGTGAGGTCAAACGGACCATCGTTCGAGAAAGGAGGATGATATGATCTGTCATGGCAAAATCGATCCAATGCACGTATACGTGGGGCTATGCCTGGAGAACCCGGAAAAATGACGCGCGAATTAGGGTTAGGCCTGAACGTAGGGTTGCAGCTGCAGTTCACTTCAACCAATAGCTAACAAAAAATAGACAAGGGCCATATTTAGAGACATGGTTATCTGAATTGAAAGTAGAGTCACAAACCAACCCCAATGGATTCGGGCCAAAAGCTTTAACCTCAGCCCTTATCCAGCATTTAAAAATGATGATGATTGTGGGGAGCTAGCAGGACCGTTCAAAACACCCCTGAAAGGAAAATCTATAGTAACCCATCCCTGTTTATAGCAAGCATATTGGTTAGGGCAATGCTTCTGGGTCCCAGGCATTACAAAACTAGAGGAGGCAAGGTAGCACAACCGAGATTATTCTCAGGAGTTTCATTACTAAGCAATTACACCTATTGTGACGTAGGTTGCTGTTTTATTGTGGCTAACAAAAACATAAGCCTCTTCTCTGAAGAACAGATGTGTTCTGTCAAGAGAGCACGGGTCACCACCAATCTTTACACCATTTGGACGGTC
>NC_056522.1:282347471-282368845 GCF_019175285.1 Sceloporus undulatus | reverse complement strand
CAACAGAGGAGGAGCTCCTCCTCCTGAGTCTGGCTGGCCAATGGGGGCAGACTGGGGCTGGAACAGCCCTGCCCCCTGCCAGCCCTCATAGGCTCAGGCCTGGAGAAGGGGCGGGCTGTTCAGCCCCAGACTCAGGAAGAGGAAGTCCTCCTCATTAGCCATGTGCGAGGCTCTGCAAGGGCCAGCAAAGGCAAACCTTGTCCACCCGGGACAAGGAGGAAACCGTGCAGGGATGCCCCCTAGTGGTCAAAACCCGGGATTGTCCCGCCTGCAGCCGGCTTATGGCAACCCTAGTATCTTCCTTAGAATGAAACATTTCCTTTAAAAGTACTTTATTTCTCTCTCCTTTTTCACGTGCCTTTGCTCAGACTAGCCCTTTCATCAGGGATGGGGGAGGGAAAGGAACATCTCTGTAACATCAGAGATCAGAAGTGCAAGTGGAATCCTAGCAACGTAATATCAGAGATGTTAAGTGCAAGTGGAATCCTAGCAATGTCATATTGTAGTACTATAAGGGAGGAATTCAAATCAATGTGATGTGTCAGATAGGATAGCTGTTCTCTCGAGGTTTCAGGGGGACTTCTGAAGCATTCCAAGATGTAATGATAAATATTCAGAATTACTTGCTCATTGTTAATTCTGACAGTTTTCCAGTCATTCCGGTTTTCATTTTACTAGTATTGATATTAGGAACTGGGACTTGAAGTTAGTGACCTGTGCAAAATCAGCACTGGGCAATGTTTAACCCTATGGCTACTATTATTAATTCTTGTTTGACTCAGGATAGGGGCTGGACTGGATTTAATGCCTTACTTACTTACTTACTTACAGTATTTATACCCCGTTCTTCAGCCCTAAAGGCTCTCAGAGCAGCTTACAGATAGTTATTCAGAAGGTTCCCTACCCTCACGCTTACAGTCTAAAAAGACATGACACAAAAAGAGAAGAGAATTGTGGTGGGGAAGGGGATCAAGTCCAGTGGTTCTTCTCTCCCTCTGAGGCATGGACCATGGCTGGAGTGAGGGCCCTTCTTCTTGCTCTGCCTAGCCCTGATGGAGTTGGGCCTGCCTTTTCACTCCCTCCCAGGCTAGATGATGACAGATGGCATGGAGGGAGGGCTCTTCTTCTTCAGGTTAGGCCTAATGGAGTTGGCCCTGCCTTTTCACTCCCTCCAGGCTGGAGGATGTCAAATGGAGAGGGGGGAGGGGGGGGCTCTTCTTACTCTGGTTAGCCCTGATAGAGTTGGGCCTGCCTTAGATGTCATCTACATGGCGTAGTGGTTTGAGTGTTGGACTACAACTCTGGAGACCATTGTTCAAATCCCAGTTCAGCCATGTGAACCCACTGGATGATTTTGGGCAAGTCACATTCTCTTAGCCTCAAAGGATCGTAATGGCAAGCCCTCTCTGAACAAATCTTGCCATGAAAACCCCATGATAGGTTCGCCTTAGGGACACCATAAAGCACACAACAAGAACAAGACAGAAACAACCTAGGTCACATTTTACCTGGGATTACAAATAATCAATTTTGGATCTAAATAAAAAGCTGAGAAAACAGCATATCTGGAATAAGAAGATACTAATTCTGGCATTTGAAAACATATTAAAACTGTAAGTTCCCTCAAGGGGAGAAAGATTGTGTTCATTTCACCATCAAGATTAAATTTCATTTACGGAACTTCCATGAATGAAGCAGAGGCATTAAGATGTTGGGCTTAATTATGTCTTCTGAGTACTGTTCAAACACTAATATTTACTTCTGTGTCTACAACTAAATTGCATGTTTTCCAAAACCACAGAAGGTACTTGTTGGAGTCAATATGCAGATTGCTTTGGGGGAATGCATCTAATAATTATGTTACTGATTGGACGTATCTTCAATAATTTACAGGAAGCAATGCTCATAAATTACATTCTTAAAACCAGCAAATCTGTTTGTTGGCTGGATTAATGAGCAGACTCTCAGCATAGCTTCCTTTTTTAAAAAAAAGTTCATTTTGATTACACAGATCTTTAATAATGTAACAGGCCTCTGTTTTATTCCTTAAGATATTCTTGGCTCAAAAAAAGGTTAGAAGAAGGCTGAATTACTTTTTAAAGATCCTCAGAAAAGTGTCCTGTCTACTATGCAAACATATTCCACATTTAATTAATTTATCCAATTAATTCTTGTCTAGATAGCATCATGGGGTCCTTAGGAGACTCTCAATTTCCTGCATGCATGAAAGTTCAGAGTTCCACTTATTCCATATCTTTCCAATCTCAAATATAATGAATATATATTATTTTAAAATTTCACACTTCTGGGGATTTGTAATGGATGGTCACATAAAGTGTTCATATTTTTGATCAAGCAAGCTGAGGTTTATTTAAAAATTTCTGGAAGCCTTTACAACATGTCTTCTTTAATGGGAAATATAAAACATACTTGCTTGTATTTTCTGGCATTTTTAATGGCATTTTTTGTACTGAAACTGTAACGTGTATATTTCCTTCTCTCCCCCTCCCCATTTTCCATTCAGTGACTATTTTATGTCATAGTGAGTATTTTGAACTATGACTCTGTAGATCATGATTCAATTCACTGTTTGGCCATAAAAACCCATGGGTCACCTTGGGTGAGTCACACTCTCTCAAGATTTACCTATACTATTTTTTTTAAATCTCACTCACTTCTGATTGATGGTGTCCCAGACACATGATGTTCTGACCAATTTTCGGTAGGTACAGGGTTAGGCACCTGAGGGTTTTAAATTTGCAGAAAAAATATCTATTTTCTGCAGAATTTTCTGGAAAATTCAAATAGGCAGATTTATGACCAGTGGATTCGCATTGGCAACAGGAGGAGGAACTGGCAGTGAGTGGGGCAAAACAGACAAGTATTGGTGGTCACACAATCATTCTTGCCAGGAATTAACAATTCTCAAGAGCTGAGAAATTTCAGCAGCTCATTCTCAATTTTTAAATTGGTGCTGCATTTGTAGGCATAACTGGGTATCAATATATCTGCTTGGTAGATATTTATACCTGTATCTGCATATCTCTAATTAACTGCTTGAAAAGAAAGTGAGCAATACCAAGCCACTGTTGATCTTACAAATTAAAGACAGGAACCATTTTCAGACATTCTAAATCTACAGGTAGAATCTTGTAAGTGGCAAAAAAACTAGGTAGATTCCTGTAAGTGGCATATGGGTACCTAAATGTTTCTTACATACATGAATGTCCCTTTTTGGACAGGTTGCAAGGGACTATTCTTTTGCCCTTTGCACCCCATCTAGAACATTTCCCCCTCCAGAGCTGTCAAGCCCTGAGAGAGGTAGTTGCTGCTCCTTTTTACCAGTGAGGAGAGGAGAGGTGAAGGAAAGGCAATTCAGAGGGAAAGGAAGCAGCTGGTCTGTGTTCCAAGGTGAAATAAAAGGATGGTGCCTCCGTATAGGATTGTATGGAGTCTCTTATCGTTTATGCCCGCAACTCCCAAACTATGGAACAACCTACCAGAAGAGATCCGTCTTATCACCAGCTTAGATGCCTTCAAGAAGGCACTTAAGATGGATCTCTTCCAGCAGGCTTATCCATCCAACTTCTTATAGGAAATCTTTAAGATAAAATGCTTCACTTCTGGTTATGATGTATGTTTTCTAAACGTTTAAGATGTGACTGTAAGTTCTGGTCAACTAGGAGAAAGAGAGCATGAAGTCGAGTATGATATAATTCAGGTAAAGTTGATGAAGGCTACAGTTGTAATAGAATGAAGTCAGCCCTCAGTATCCACATATTCTTTATCCATGAATTCAACCACCCATGGCTTGAAAATATTCAAAGGAAATATAAATTCAAAAAAAACCAAACCTTGGTTTTGCCATTTTACTACACCATTACATATAATGGAACTTGAACAAACACAGATTTTGGTATCCATGAGGGTTCCTGGAGCCAAATTCCAGTGGATACCAAGGGACCACTGTATGTATAGTGAACCAACTTACTATATTTTTTGTTTAAAATAAAACTTAAACTATTTAACGTTTAATGACTTCTTGAGCTTACTACATCAGAAGAGGTACTGAGTCTCAGATATTTGAACACATAATCTCGCCCCTTTTTAGAGCTTCCTCATTTCCTTTAAGACAACCTGGAGAACATTCTGAAAAAAGGGGAAAGGTGTATGACAGGATAAGAAAATGTAACCTGGGAATCAGTGTCTGTCACAAAGGGAATTAGAGATAGTGTGCTTGTTTTTCCCAGCTTCATCACATACTGATTGTAAGAAAAATTGAGAGTAGCTGAAGAGGACTGATCTGTGTTCTGAAACATGTTTCTGTGGCCAGGGTGAAGGAAACAGGTTCCTACAATCATAAGTGTTGCCTATGCCAATGGCAGCTTGTATGATTTAAAAATAAAATAAACTAGAGCTGTTCTGTAATGTACCACTTCAAATGTCTTGGGCTATGCCCTTTACACATTTTTTTAAAATCCTATGCATAGAACAATAACATATCAAGCGGACAGACATCCAGTCTTCCCATGGCACATAATTTTGAATGTAGAAAAAGAATTGTTAAGTATTGCAGAATCTTGCAGTCTCTCACTTGTTATTTGAAATATAGTTCATAAACAGGTCAAAAATAGTTTTGCCATATGGTGATCAGTCTATGGAGACTATGGCGTGGTACAGACCTCACAAAAACAGAGCCAAACCGCACGGCTTCCCTGTGGAGGAAAAGGAACCCACTAAAAGCAGGTTCTTTTTGTCCAGCAGGACAGACATCACTAGTGCACCAATGGTGCACTCGTGACGTCACAGACATGGTGCGACATGCGGATGCTATGCATCTGTCATGTCACAATGACAATGCCCATATACGCGGGGCTCTGCCATTGATACGGCACCACGCTGTACTAGGGTTAGGGACCGTATGGTGGTTGCAGCGCAGTCCCTTAACTCTAGTACAACACCAGCATGGCGCTTTAGCGCCATGTTTACTGCACTGACAGTAGAGTCCCCCCCAACCCCAATGTATTTGGCCAAAGCTTTCCCTAGCCTTAGCCAGCATAAAATGATGATGGAGTGTGGGAGCAGCAGTTCAAAAACACCCAGAAATCCATAGTTACCCATCCCTGTTTTATAGCAAGCATATCAGGGCAATGCTTCTTGGGTCCTGGATACCAAACATAGAGGAAAGGTAGCACAAGAGGATTATTTCTCAGAGTTTCATTACTAAGCAATACACCATTGTGAAGTAGGTTGCTGTTTATTGTGGCAACAAAAAATAAGAATCTTCTCTAGAAGAACCAGATGTGTTCTTTCAAGAGCTGCCAGGGCCACTAATCTTTACACATTTGGACGGTCATAGAAACATCAATAAACCAAAGGAACTGGCAACTCCACCACATATTCATGCCCTCTTCCAATAACAACCATCTGGTCCTGCTAATTCCCATACTATTCATCCCCTCTGAAAAGTTATTTACAACTACAGCATTGTTCAAGCCAATGCGGCACCATTGCCATATAGGGAAAATAATTTGGTATGGGAAGTTTGCTGCTGGAGTAACAATTACTTCAGACCAAAGGTAAGTTGGAACCAAGAGAGTCTCTTTAGAGCAGTGGACTTCCGCTCCCAGAATCCCAGGCTATTGGCCAACATGGCTGAGCCTTCTGGGATCTGAAATCCAAAATCTCTTAAAGGGCACGGTTTGGGGACCACTGCTTTAGAGGCTAGACAAGTCATGGTATAAAAACCAGAGCAACCAATAGAGTAGACTCAGTGCACGTTATAGTACAGTAGAAGTTTAAAAGAAGTTTAAATGCTGAACAACTACAGTTGGCCCTCCTTATTCACGGTCTTGAAATTCACGGTTTTGATTATTCGTAAGATCAAGGCTGCTAGCCTGGGCTTTCCTCCTCCCCCTCACTCCTAGGCTTTTCTCTTCAGAAGAAAAAGCCCAGGAGCCAACTGTGTTTCTTTCCCAGCTGGCCATCCAGTGACCTGGCTGGGAAAAGGAAGAGGAGCCTTCATCCCTCCAGGATCAATTCCCTGCCCCATCACTCCCCGGGCTGTCCAAAGGGAGGGCAATTGAGCAGGCAAAGGGAGGAAAAGGATCCATCCCCCAAGTCCCTTTGCCAGCCCCATTGCTCCCAGGAGCCAACTGTGTCTCTTTCCTGGCTGGCCAGCCAGCGACCCAGCCAGGAAAAGGAAGAGGAGCCCCCATCCCTCCAGGATCCATTCCCTGCCCATCCAAAGGGAGAGCAATTGAGGGGGCAAAAGAAGAGGATCCATCCTCCCCTCCCAGGACTCCTGCCCAGGCCGATTGCTGCCTGAGCACCCCAGGCAGTGATCCAGCTGGGAAAGAGACTTGGGAGGATAGAGGCTCCTCTTCCCTTTCCCTGTCCCATCGCTCCCTGGGGAAAGAAGACATCAGGCTGGGAAAGGGGCAGGGAGCCAGTTAAAAAGATGGGAGGGTGGGGGGAAAGGGAGTGCAGGCTCCTGCTCCTCTTTCCCATCTACCCCTCCCTTTTACTGGCTTCTGATTGGGAGTGGAGTTATTCGTGATTATTTCATATCCGCAGAGGTCACATTCCCCTAACCCCCGCAAATATGGAGGGAGGACTGTGTATTACTTCACAATTGTCCAGAAATGTTTAGTTTATTGCAAGCCACCAGCTGTCTATACATGTATCCAGATGTTTACATAGGAGGAGGAAGCAGGTTATGAGTTCCTTTTAACAAAAAAGCAGCAAACAGGCTACAGGTATTATTTTACCCCAACAACAGCATGGACAGCTTGCAGACCAATCAGGGTGTGTGTGCTTGTGCAACCATCATTACAGGGTGAGCATACCTTCCAACATTTCAAAGAGGAAAAATGGGACACATATGGGCAAGCAACAATAGGGTGCGGTCAAGATGGCAATAGTTATCCATTATTATTATTATTATTATTAACCTTTATTTATGAAGCGCTGTAAATTTACACAGCGCTGTACATGCAATCTTTTTAGTTAGATGGTTCTCTGCATGAAGAAGAACACATAAACTAGACACCTGTTTGTTTTTGTATAAGCAGAATCCACTCAATTTCTAATTAAAATCAGTCAATAAATATGGAAAACAAAGCATTGTACTACAGATTGGACATGCTCAATTTACATTCCATTCCCCAAGAAAAGGGACACCAGGGATTGCAGTAGCTACTGGACCAGTGGATTACTCTCCCATGTAAGCAAAGTGTTGCTAAAAATTGTACAGAGAATTTTACCATATATGAAGTGAGAAATCCAAGATGTCCAAGCTTGGTTCAGAAAAGAAAGAGGCACTAGAGGCCATATCACAAACATTGGATAGCGGACAGCACCAAATAATTTCAGAAGAAAATCAGCCATTGCTTTATAGATTATAGCAAAGATTTTGATTGTATAGATAATAAAAAAAATTATGCTCTTAAAGAAATGGGTATGTAACAACATTTGATTGTCCTGATGTGTAGCCTGTGTTCAGGACAAGAGGCCACTATCAGGAAAGAATATGGAGAAATAATTGACAAAGGGGCCAGGAAAGGCTTTATTTTATCACCCTATCTTATTTAACTTCTACTCAGAAGGTATCATATGTAAAAATGGATTATACTTGAAGGAAGAAGGCATGGAAACTGGAGGAACAAACATCAACAATTTAAGAGATGAAGATGACACCATACTACTAGTAGAAAATAGCAAAGATTTGGAATAACTATTGAGGAAAGTCACAGAAAAAAGAGCAAAGGCAGGGTTACGGGTGAACATTAAGAAAACAAAAATAATGACTACAGATTATTTACATAACTACAGTAGATGATGAAGACATTAAATCAAAGATTTTCTATACCTTGGCTCAGTCATTAATCAATTTGGTTAGTGCGGTCAAGAAATAAAAAGACGACTAGGAAAGGAATTAGATGAAACCTCAACTGTAAAGACATATCATTGAATACCAAATCAGGATTATCTATGATATCATATAGCCAATTTCTATGTCTGGCTGTGAAAATTGGACAATGAAGAAAGCTGAAAGTACAAGAATCACCTCATTTGAAATGAAGTGCTGGAGGAAAGTTCTGTGGCTACCAGGCATTGCCTTAAAAGAAAAATGGAGCAGATTCTTCCTAAGAGCCAAGATGACTAACCTGTGACTCTCCTACTTTGGGCATATCATGAGAAGACATGGCTCACTAGAAAAGATAATAATGGCAGAAGTCAGTAGGATATGGGGAAGATTGCCTTACAGGTGGAGAGATTCTATCAAAGAAACCACAGCCCTGAGTTTGCAAGCGCAGAGCAAGATTGTTGATAACAGGGTGACTTGGAGGTCTTTCATTCATAGGGTCACCTTAAATGAAAGTCAACTTGGGAGCAATTTACAACAAACAGAGAAAGACTAGATTCTGTACCTTCTCTCCTCCCCACCCTGCTTAGTTAACTGAGTGAAAACTGATTTTACATTTTGAATTCAGTTTGCAGCAATTGAGGTAAACTGAGAGTATAAGGGAAAGGGGGGAGGAGGAGGGAGAAACTGGGACATTTTAAAAGCTGAAAAAGTGGGAGAACAGAGGATTAACTGGGACAAGATTAATCCCTGCCTAATCAGGATAGCTGGTGGTTATGTATAGACTTAAACAGCTTCAGTCTGATATAAGGTTTCTACTTATTTATTTTTCCTCCTGATCTGTAAGATCAGGAGTGGGAATTTTGTAGGCCTTCAGATATTTTTGGATTTCAACTCCCAGCATTGCACATCACTGGCTAGACTGGTGGAGGCTGCAGGGAGTTACAGTTCAACAACAACCAAAGGGTGCATAATCTAACCCTTTTTTGGATGAATTTATTATGCATAGTAATGATAGCATTTTAAATGACAATATACACTTTTGAGGATACAAAGGATTGTGCTTTCTGGAACTCTTCATTGACACACAAGCTATATATAAAGAAATTGCCACAATTAGTGCCACAATTAACAATTCTTTTGCTGTTGTGTTGTTAAAACACAAGACAGACATTTACAAGGATTTCAGACAGGAGGCATCTACAATTGCAGGTCATGTATGATTCATAAAGAGCTCTCTCTTAAGGACACTCTATTTGTGCTGCATCCTCCACATCATTTCAGCCAGAAAAGTGGCCATATGGAGCAAGGAGCATTGTCAAGCTGGCAGTAGGTACAAAATTAATATTTTTAGCAGCCTAGCCAACAGATCATTATTTATATTCAACATGTCACTCTATTACATCAAGCAATCATAGAATAGAGCTTAAATGTGCCCAGTTGCTTTCTGCAAGTATTTTAAAACTAGGAGGTGCCAGATTCTGTGTCTCAGTCCCATAATTTTGCTTCTTCCATCCAAACATAGAATTGCACGATGTTTCATTACCCCATTTCCAAACTGGCACTTTCGGAAAATGTCCTTTTCGCTGTGCTGCTTTTACCTGCCCCCTCCAACCTCCTGAGCTGCCTGCCCCTGCCACAAAGAGGAGAGAAACCTGAGCCAATGTAGCTGAAGACTGCTAATGGACAGAAGCAGCAACATATGCTAGCTAGGATTAGAAGCAATCCACAGAGTAGCCTGGCATAGGAACCTACAGTGATATCATAACACTCTAGCATCCTCCCACTATCTTCTATCATTCCCAGGCTTCCTCTCAGTGGTGGGAAACTGGGCCCCTGTGGTGTGTATGGCCTATTTGAATACAATGTGTGGTTTTGCATATATAGCCACATCATGCCTCTCCCACAAGAGGGATTACTGATGTCATAACATCTGACTGACAGCTTTGGTTCTTCCTACACTTCTTACCTGACTGTAGCTACCAACCATCCACCTCCTAGCCACAGCTAATGGCCATCCTGGAAAAACAGCTGCTTAAGGAACCAACATTGGCAACAACCTCATCACAGCAGCAACTAAAGCAACCAAATCACAGCATGCAATCGAGATATGGAAAAGGGGGTAACATGCAAGAAGTCATGAGTGGAGTGTTCCAGATATCAAGAGGGAAATGGAGTTAAGGAGAGAAAGACAGACACCATACTT
The DNA here is from genome assembly GCF_019175285.1 of Sceloporus undulatus. Lineage (NCBI taxonomy): Eukaryota > Metazoa > Chordata > Lepidosauria > Squamata > Phrynosomatidae > Sceloporus > Sceloporus undulatus. The sequence continues at coordinate 282,358,772 of NC_056522.1, read as the reverse complement.
ATGAGCCACAAGTGATGGCAAGACTGCTGTACGAGGAGGAGCGAGGAGACCTCAGCTCATACCTGCTTTTAAGAACCAAGGTGTTGGTTTTTAAAGCTAAAAATAATAAGAATAGAAGAAATGAAAATTGTCTCTTAAATGTATTTCTAGTGGAGGACTTAAAACAATTACTGACAGCAGTGGGAAAGCCCATACTATGGAGAAAGGAAGGATGGGTGGTGAAGGAGGAAGACTCCTGCCCCATCATCACTATCAACTTCTAGGGCACTCCCCTTCTAAATTGGAAGATTATGATCTCTCTATTCAAACCATCAAGCAGATCCATGAATGTCTCCCAATTATCCATTCTACTCCAAATTATCAGTTGTATTTCAATAAGAAATACCTGAATAACTCTTCCTATAAATGCCTAGAGGCAAAAAAGTGTGGGAGGACACAGGAGAGGGCCTTCTCTACTGTGTCACCCCAATTATGGAATATCCTACCCTTCAGATATATCAAGATTGAAGACCCCTCCCAGAAACAGATCCCCCTCATAAAAGTCCTCCAATAGTGTTAACACCTTATTTATAAATTCAACTTGTTTTTCATTTGTGGCATAAATGCAAGCAAGAGTAACTTTTATCTTCTTTATATTTCCTTTAACAAAAATATATCTCCCTTGATTGTCTTTTTTAATCTTATCTACTTGAAAGTTTATTCCATCTTTCATTAATATCGCCACTCCTCTTGCTTTATTTGTTCTCCTTGACTCAAACTGCAAATCCCATCCACCATAATTCAAGAGTTCAGCTGTATTTCTTCTTGAAATATGTGTTTCCTGAAACATAGCTATCTGAATTAGTTGTTCCTTAAGCATCTTATTTAACCTATATCTTTTCACTGGGGTATGTAATCCATTAACATTTAATGACATAATATTCATATCAATCATTCAATCTATTCCCTTTTCCTTCATTATTGTTCCACTCTCCTATTCTTGCTCTCTGATCTGCTGATTCTTCCCTTTCTCTCCCCTCCCCACTTTCCCTCCCCCCTTCTGAACTCATGTTCTCCCCCGCCATTGGAAGGGACATGAGCTATTCCCAGCTCATTACCCATGTCAGATTACTTTCCCTTTGGGGATGCATTCTTCCCTTACTCCCCTCCCTCTTCTTATTTTAACCTTTATTACTCCATGTTTAATGTTGCTCAGATCTATTTTAACTTTCCTATTGCAATATCACAGCTATTGCATTATATAGTCTTTTTTACAACTTTCCCAAAGTACATCACATTGTGCTTCCTCTTTCTTTCCTGTTTCTCAGCTGTCTGTCACATTTCTCTCTTCTGTTGTCTTTCCTTCTGATGTCCTTCACCTGCTTGGCCAGCTTAATTCTATCTTCTTCTTCCTCCTCACCGCTATCAGTTCCTCCTTGACTTTCTTCTCCAATTCCCAGCTGTTGGAACAGTCGCTGACCCTCTTCCACATTAGAAGCCTTCAGCAAAGTTCCATCCTTGAAAACTAAGAGAGCTGTAGGGAAGCCCCAGGTGTACTTAATTTTTGCTTCTCTGAGACATCTTGTTATTTCTTGGAACAAGATTCTTTGTTTAATAGTCTCCGATGCCAAATCCTGGTAAATCTGTATTTTTTGTCCATTGTATTCCAAATTTTGTATTGATCTCAGTTTTTTAAAGACCATGCCCTTCATTTTTTCTCTTCCAAAAGCTATAATTATATCTTTCCTTCTCCTGTTGTCTTGTGCCCCCTCCTCCTCGCCCACTTATCCTAACCTGCTCCTTAATGATATACCAAGCTGGGAGGGCCTTAGCCCAGGTCACAGTACTATTGTCTCCCAGCCAGGTTTCCGTAAAGCATGCTAGGTCAGGATTTTCATCCTCTAGAAGATCGTATACTATATGAGATTTATTTTTAACTGACCTGGCATTACAAGGAAACAGTGTGAGGGTCTGTGGTATGGTTGGGTCCACTCTCGGTTCATTTGGGCTAACAGGGCGAATGGAAGGCGAGATAGATATCAAGCATCGATCTTGTTTTCCCTTATATTTTGTCTTTGCCCTGTTAACGCTATATCTCCCATTACCCCACACTGTTTCAATTAGCATACACTATTAGAATCTTTTATATTATAATTTCCCTCTTCTATAATTCCAGCTCTTTTCCCTCTCCCCCTTCCCCTAGCCCAAGATATAACAACAAGAATAATATCAATATAAGAGAAATCAGAGTTAGTAGATAGTGCCTGGTCTGATTTCTGGTTCTCAGCGGAATCATTACAAGAATGTAAGCAGAGATTTTTGCTTGTCTTTTTTCCTGCTGGATGAGCTGTTTAATATAATTCCAATTCTCACTGGCGCCCCTCCCCTCTCTCCATCCTCCGCAATCCTCCAAGGTGCTCTGCACTGTTCCGGCGCTGGCACTTGGACTGTTGGGGGTGTTTGGAGGGCAAACCAGAAGGCCGACTTTTAAAGAGCGCTTCTCCCACTGGCACCCCTCCTCTACAGCTTCTGCTCTCCTCCTGGGCTTCTCCCTTCAGCTGCTGCCAGTGGTGTTGGGGAAAAACTGTATCCTCAAGCTTTGTATCAGCGGGATATATTTCTACACCCAAGTTATGCAATCCACTTTCACCTAAATCTGGGACTGTGCAGCAAAGTTATGCTCATTGTTGGTTATGCTGCCAAGTACTTGTGGAAGTTGTAGTCCAATAGTATTGGAGATCCAAAAATTGTGCACTCACGCTGCAGGCTCTACTTGGTGTATAAAATCAGACTATATTCATATATGTGTAATAATAATAATAATAATAATAATAATAATAATAATAATAGATTTATTTCTAGCCCGCCCGCCCGCCCAATCATGAAGAATCCGGGTGGATAAAGATGTGTCACATAATATACAGTACTTTTATGATCTACTTTCCCATATGATGCTCCTACTTTCAAGACCTTGCAGGGCTGGAGGCTGTCCATTAACCCAGATCTACCATAGGCCAGTGACTATGCAAGTAAATGTTCCAGATCCCCTCAGGACACCCTGGACATGAGCAGAAACTTTCTTGCAGACCATTCTCAAGAAACTTTCCACGAAGGTTAGACAAGGCTCTTAAAGACTGATAAAATTAGTCAGATGAGAGCTGGCATTATGTCTTGGCATTTTCATTATTTGAAAAGAAATGTCCAAAGTCTGGAATAAAAAAAATGATGCACACTCACAGTATTTAAAATCATGGACATATGGAGAATTGACATTTTGAGATTCTGAGCTTGAGTTACAAGAGATTCATAAATCACAATAAGGGCTACTGAGCTAATTAGAACAGAGAATAAAGGTTTGCTACTTTTGTAAAAGCCTGAAAGACATATTTTCTTTTTTAAAAATAAGAACAAAAAGTTGATTTTTGTAATTTTAGTTTGGTGTGGTTATAAAGTCCTTAGAATTTATCACACAAGCTCTGTTCTTGCCTCAATTGCTGTAGAGAAAGAAATTGGATGCTTTCCTTATCATGCTGTCCCTCCATTAACATGACTGTCTGGCATGGATTCTTGTTCCCAGACTCCTCCTTAACCACTTCCCGGCCTAGCATGCCTTACTCAGCATGCCTTTTGGTGTTTTGCTAGTTTGTTTGTTTCTCTTTTTAACTCATTTTAGCTATTATGGTACTACAGTTTGCAATGCGGGGTGGGGTGGGGGGAAAAACAGAAAACCAACCTGTTTGGGCTAGCAGGGGGAGTGGGAGTGGGGAAGAAGAGGAGACACTGAGACCCTGTATCTGCCCAATGCTGGGTCTGCAGCTAGAGACATAATTGCAGTGCAGGACTAATGGAATGCATGCACAATTTGGAGACTATTCATGGGACTTTCCCATGAATGAAGAAAAATGCTCTAACACAGAGACACAGCAGCCATGCTTTGGAGATGACATCATGAAATAAGTATCACCAAAAGCACTTTTTTCAGCTTTATTCATGTGTGATAAAGTTATTTCTATTACTTGATTTGTTAAATATATACAAAGCACAGCATAAACACCCTTTTCACCAAAGAGCAAAACATCAGACGTAAAACACATCATTATAAAATGCTAAAATACTAAAACAATATACTAAGCATCTTAATATATTACAGCATTTCAGAATTTTACAGAAGTGACTTGAATTTTAGCTCAATTAAAAATTCCATTGGATTGTGACAGCTTATACTGTGTTGTGTATACTGTCTGTAAGACAAACATAATGTCTACAAAAACAGGGTTGTCATGAGCAACGATGGATATACTTTCCTGAAGTTGATTACTCTGAACTGTTAATTACAAACTTTCTGATGGAACAGGAAGAATACTATTTTCTGCAAGTTCTTTCCTGGTTTGTAATGGTGCTGCCTGGATGCTGGTGCTGATGGGCATATTCATCACATACAGCTCCCAGGGAGCTCTCAGCATCAACAATGGTAAAAGGCAACTTTAAAATTCAACTTCCCCATAACCCTTCCCCACCAATCAGCCAGGAACAACAACAAGAAGATTTTTCATATGTGAATCTGAGACAGCAACTATGTATAACATGTAAAAAAAACGTATCAAGTCACTTCTCCAAAAATGAGATAAACATTCATTAAAAGCCTCATTGGTACAAGAGCCTGGGAAAGCTCCAAGAGTGCCCCAACTAACAATCAGCAGAGGTTTGTAGATGTACAAAGCAGTTAATATTGTCAATCATATAGTCTTTACCACAAGAGTAAATCAGTTTAACTAAGGAATTTGTGCATGCATGCCTACAAATCAGATGGCACAGTGGTTAAATGCCTGTACTGCAGCCATTCACTCAAAAACCACAAGGTTGCGAGTTCAAGACCAGCAAAAGGGCCCAAGCTCGACTCAGGCTTGCATCCTTTCGAGGTCGCTAAAATGAGTACCCAGACTGTTGGGGGCAAATTAGCTTACTTGCTAATTAGCTTACTTGCTGTTCACCGCTATGATCTTTGGAATAGCGGTATATAAATAAAACAAATTATTATTATTAATTATTATTATGTCAAGAGCTTATGTACATAAGTGGAATCTTGCATGATCTTGGCCCCTTCACATCTTAATCACATGAGTAGTGCCCCAATGATTAAATAGAAGTTGGCTCATATTTCTTCCCCTCTACAATATCAAACCAGCTTAGCTTATACCCTCACTCTTGTACACTGGGAAAGTTTCAAAGGAAAGCTGGCTACAATGAGGAAGTGTCCTTCATTTGGGGACACTTTGGAACACATTTGGAAGACCTTCACAACTAGATTTCCCAATCTTGTGAGAGAACTGTCTCAAGTGCTGGAAGCATTCATTTAACATGTAGAGGTTGAAGTACAGAACTATGTATGTTGACTAAAACCAGACTGGCATGGGTCTATTTTCATTTAAACCTTTATAATCATTAATATAACTCTTGAGGGAAGTTCTTTTACATTTTCAGCTACAAAATAACTGTGCAGACAAGCAGCACTCAGTTTGGTATGCAATGGAGCAATTCAAGCTTATAGAATAATACCTTATAGAATCATTGAACTGAAAGGGACCACAAGAGACACCTAATCCCATCCTCTGTAATGTTAGAATATACAACTAAAGCACTCTAAAAAAATAGGCCATCCAACCTTAGTTTGAAGACCTCCAAAGATAAAATGTCCACCACCCTCTGAGGTAATCCATTTTACTTACTGTTGAACTATTAAAGTCAAGAAGTTCCTTCCACTGTTTAAGTGGAATCTCTTTTCTTGTAATTTGAATCCATTGCCTCTGGAGCAGCAGAAAACAAACTTGTTCCACCTTCTACATAACATCCCTTCAGATACTTAACGATAGCTATCATGTTACCTCTAAATCTTCTGATCTCCAAGCTAAATAATGTTGGATTCTGTATCACATAATGACAAACTTTGACAAAATCATTAACAGGGACACAATGCTATCTACAGTATTACCTTGTATCAACACTGTGGACTTTTGTTCAGTACCATGTCTTCATCTTTCTAAGAAGGATGCACACTTCATAATTTTCAGATGAGCACAACATTTCAGAGAAATAGGAAAGTGCTAGTAACCATAATTGTACAGATTATTAATTTACAGATTTGAAGACAGAGGGAGACATGTTTTATGTTGACAAAAAACATGACTTTCTGGAGATTTGTGAAGAAGTAAGAAGAAAGGTATATTGTTACTGACTATAAAATATTCAATAAACATCATGTTAGATTGGTGCCTTGGTTTACACAATACAGTTCACACCTCTCATGATCACTATGCCTTTTAGTCAAGTCATTGACATTCAGCCTCAAAGGCATATGGTGAAATGACAGAGTGAATGCATTATTGATTAATCATAAATTGGCTATTGGCATGATGCAACAAGTGGTTGGGTTTACCATGCTGTGCCAAGAAATGATCCAGCTGCATAGGATGGATTGTACGAAAATCCAATCCAGCGTAAATTCATCATTAGGAAGTAGTGCATAGACAGTCACTTCACTATGAGTTTTCAGTCATAAACTGAGTGGGCACTGTGACTGATAGGGCTGAAGGAGGATGCATCTATACTGTAGAAATGATGCAGTTTGATACCATTTTCACTGCCATAGCTCCATCCTACAGAATCCTGGGATTTGTAATTTTGTGAGGCACCAGCACTCTTTCACAGAAGAGGATAACGATCTTGTAAAACTATGAAATCACAGGATTTTTTTAAATTAAATTTTACTTCATAAAAAAGTACAATCCCAGGATTTTGTAGGATGGAGGTACAGCATTTAAAGTGATGTCAAACTGCACTATTTCTCTAATATGGATACACCCAAAATCAAGAGAATTGGACTTTGGTAAGTACTTCTTATCAAGAATCTCACTTCAGGCTATTCATCCCAAATTATTCTCTCAACATCACTCAATAACATCAAGTAGGTGAACCTGGGATAATGATGAACCCAAACCCCAGTGAGTATAAGCCAGGGAAAGGGCCTGAGGGCCTGAACAGACAGGCCAAAATAAAGCTGCTTCGGGCCACTTTGGAGGTACAGTATGCTGTTTAAATGACACATGCATCGTAAGAGGCCAGAAGCTGTGGCAAAGCCATGCTCCAGTCCTAAAGACAGGAGTGCAGCTTTGGTACAGCTTCTGGCTTTTTAAGATGCGTGAATCATTTAAACAACATGCCTCCAAAGTGGCTCGAAGCACCTTTATTTTGGCCTGTCTGTTCAGGCCCTGAATTCTCTTTTCAGTGCAAGGTCAAACACTGCTTAACACCTTTTCCTATACTGTGAACTGCTACAGATGCCTCTGCAGGGGGAAGCAGCATAGAAATTCAAGTTGCAATTAAGTAATCATGAAATATTCACTATGCAGTACCAAATACCCCCAGCTTATGAAGTGAGCCTAAGAAGTTGGAAGGTTTTCAACAGTATTTCATTGATTTTCAGAACATCAATGAAATACCTTTATAGCTGAATTATATGTTTAAAATAAATATATTTTATTTGCTATCTTTCCCCTTTGCTTTATCTGTAAGGGTAAGAATCACAGGCCTCCTTTTAAAATCATGAATGACATAGCTACATCTTCTTTGTATGACAAAGTTTCATTATTTTAATCAAGGTATTCTAGAAACAATTTTCTTGATGAGCTAATTAACAAATGAATGGGCTTGATGTGTAGCATGATTAAGAGTAGTCAATTATCTTTTAAGAGATTAGAGAACCATGTTTTGAAAAATTATAGGGCAAGCTTATTCTAGGAACTGCTGACGTCAGTGAAGTACTAGTACTTTGTTGTATACTTACATTGCAACAATACAAAACATCTGCACCATACATGTAAGACTTGTCTTCCAATAATTCTTTTTTTTAATTAAGAAAAGAGCTGTCATAGGCAACTAGGTCTTAATGTAACTGACAAGACAAGATGTATGTGATAAATGCAAAGTTCAGACAAATGTTCAATGAAAGAAAGTACTAACTAAATAGTACCCAACAGACCTGTGCTCCAGACCAGAAATGCCTTGTAGGTGCAAAAATTGTAATATGCATATCTATATCCAGTCATTCTCTTCAATACAGAAGCCAGAATCAAAGTTGCATACAGAGCCACTTCAGTTGCTAAGAGTAATTATGGGCATTAATGCAAATAAAAAATCTCTGCCATTATCCCAGACCTTAACAGACTAAAATATATCCTCAAATCCAAAAGCAGACCTTTGTAAATAAATGCTAAAATCACATAGGGTTAAAGATCCAGGAAAATGTATTTTGTTCCGGTGACACTAACAAAGTGTAAGCATTCCACTGTGCACCACACATAACAGACATATATTTCTTGTACCCATTTGGCCACCTCTAAGTTCTGATAATGATTCTGGGAGAAATGTGTGAGATCATACTGGATCTCTCAAGCAGAGTAATCATAGTGACAATGATAGGAGCTTAACAGCCATTGCCATCCTCTGAGGCTGAGAGAGGATGAATTGCCAAAGATCACCCAGTGGGTTTTCATGGCTGAAGTGGGATTCAAACTCATAGTCCAAAACAACTATACTACACTGGCTACTTGTTCACAAACACATGGTCAAATGGAAGACAGGGAAGAAAACAAAATGGCTGCAGATTAAAATGATACAGGCAAAGAGAGGGTTGAAAAAGTAAACAGGGAATTCCCATGAATAAATGCTGTGCCTGAAGTCCTACAGGGTAACATGCAAACTAGCAATTGGTGAGTATATATGAGAAAAGCTGGTCAATCTAACAGAGCTTCTGCTCTGTGTTCCAGCTATGATGGCGGTTCACTTGACAGGGGCAAGTAAAAATCCTGTTCTCTGACTACACACCAAATTATGGGAATTCTTGGAACCATGGGGGCTATCTTGCTCTGTGTTTTTGTTGATAGTGAGACTATTCTGTTTCAGCATACTTTAGTTTTGTCTGTTAATGTTCCATGCAAGATTTTAGTTTTATGTGTAGAACCTGGCTCTGTTTTATTGACTGACATTTTGTTCCACATTAATCCATTGCACCATTGGTTTTAATTGTTAGCTCAGCCACCCTGAATAGTAGTCAAAGAGCAAAGGGAGTGGGATATAAAAATCCTTATATAATTAATTGCAGTACGTGTGAGAAAGACAAACAATTTCCATGTCAGCTGTCTGGGATTAATGCAACCGGGAGGACTGGAGAAAGGTGAGTAGAGTAATTGAAAACAGAATCATGTGATGAACGGGGAGGGGACACTTCTGCTTTATAAAGCAATGGTAAACACTGAGGGAATGCGAAAGAGAAGGAAAACTTATCAGGATTTATCAGACTTCCCTTTCCTACCTCTTTCTTTTCTCAAATCTGTGCATTTCAGGGTAAAAGGACAGGTGTTTTTTGTTTGTTTGTTTTTGCATCAGACTCTCATACTCTCCAACATTTCACAGTTGAAAACTAGGGCACATGTGGCCAAGCAACTTCAGGATGTAGTTAAGATGGCAAAAACTATTCCTGAGAAGAACCAGTGGACTTGATCCCCTTCCCCACCACCATTCCCTTCACCTTTTGTGTCATGTATTTTTAGATTGTAAACCTGAGGGCAGAGAACCATCTGAATAACTATCTGTAAGCTTCTCTGAGAGCCTTTAGTGCTGAAGAGCTGGATATAAATAACGTAAATAAATAAATAAATACTGAGGAAGCAGCAATTTGCTTTTGTCTGAGCTAACTGGGAAAGGCAAGATTATGCCTGTTCCTCTCCAGTCGCCCTTCTGAGTTAACTGAGTATAATCTGTCTTTGCCCTTTGAACTCAGTTTGCAGCACCTGAAATAGGCAACTGAAGGAGGAAAGTGAAACAAACTGGGACATTTTAGAAGCAATTAAAACACTGGCATGGGTTCTGCCAAACTGGGACAGTTGGAGGGTTTGAATTCTGTCTTTGGACCCATCAGAAAAGATTGGGTGTCATTTCCAGGCTGCCATGGAATGTTTTGATAGAAAAACTGATAATCCTCAATGAGGTACTTCTGGGGGAATTAAAATATTTAGCAATATTTCGTGAATAATTTATGAGGATGCAGGAGAGCAGCGGTTGAAATATTGATTTAAATAACCTAGTAGAATGCTTCCACACTCACTGGAAGCAAACAATCTTGCACCAACTCTATGCAAAGTAAATTGCTGAAGATTGGGGTGAGATGGAGGAACTGAATACCCCTAAAACAATGGCTATGACCCAGTGTGAAGTACATGTATTATGCATTCAGGATTATGCACTGAACAAGATTTTTATTTTATCTTTTTGGTGTTTAGTGGAATAGGTACCATCAAAAGCTGCATCACCATGGCCACCCAACCCTCTTAAGAGCTAGGTAACCAGTTGGCCATTTTGTGATCAGAATGCTGGACTAGATGGACCTTTGTCTGATCAATCCTGGCAATCCCTGTGTTCTTACACATTCTTATGTCTGGACTGGCTGCGAGAAGGAGAAGTAGGGGAGAGGTGAGCAGTAAAGGTTAGATGGCAAAATATAATACTTTTAAAATACATAGAATATTATACTTTAGAAATTATTCCCATCCTTAAACACTGAAACAGCAACCTTTATTCAACAACAATATAGTGGAAGACTAGACAGGAAGATTAATACCACAGGCAATGAGAAATGTAAGATATAAACAAATATCAAGTTGAAGGCTTTCACAGCCAGCATTCATCATTTTTTGTGGGCTTTTTCAGCTAGGAGGCCGTGTTCTACAAGAGCTCATCCCTGATGTTTTGCCAGCAGCCTGTGGCTGGCATGGTCAGAGAATGCTGGAATGGAAGAGTCTGGGGTTGACGGAAAACAATTTGCATGTTAATTTGTGTATTGTTCTGTTGTTGAATGGCAAGGCCTCAGGGTGTTTGTTTAATTAATTATCCATTGTCTGCTAGGAAACGCTCCTCACCCTGGGTGGTTTGCATTTGCATTTGAAAGACCCAGCAAATGCAGATGAAAACCACCCAGGGTGAGAGGGGTTTCCCAGCAGATAATGGATCATTAATTAAATAGACACTCTGAGGACTTGCCATTCAACAACAGAACAATACACAAATTAACATATAAATCACTTCCTCTCAACCAACAGTATATATACACCCCACTCTCTTCCATACTAGCATTCTCTGAAGATGCCAGCCACAGCTGCTGGTGAAATGTCAGGAATAAGCTGTTCTAGAACACAGCTTCACAGCCTGAAAAACCCACAAAAAATACAAACAAATAGACCAAATGGTAGTGCTGCTGGCGCTTCTGACTAC
>NC_056522.1:282277413-282342471 GCF_019175285.1 Sceloporus undulatus | reverse complement strand
ATATAGACAATGCAGAGGTAGATAGACCAATAACCTGAATCATAGGGAATCATAAAGCTGGAAGGAATCCCAAGGGCCATCTAATCCAACCCCCCTGCCACTGCATGAATGCTCTGATAAACCACCCCTGGGAGACTGGCATTCGATCTATGTTTTAAAAACCTCCAGTTAAGGAGAGACCAGCACTTTCTGATGAAATCTATTCCAGCATCAGACATCTCTTACCATCAAGAAGGCATTCCTGATGTCCTCTTTTGTTGTAATTTGAATCTGTTGGTTCATGCCCTACCCTCTGGAGCACAAAAACAATTCCATCACATCTCCCAATACCTTTCACTCACACACACACACACACACACACTCTTAATTTTCTCTTCTCCATGCTAAATGTATCCAACTCTTTTAAACATTGTTCATAAGGTCTGTTGCCAGATCTTTTACTGTCTTGTACTCCTTTCCAATGCATGCTTTAGTAGAGGTCACAGTTTAGGGTGACAGAAGGGTAATGGCACCCACCTGATGGGTATTCTGGTGAGCTACCACCAGCTGGTAAGAGACCCTTGATGGAAATAAATGAGGAGAAGGAAGATCAGAGTTGAGGAGCAAACCTCTCTTTTCTGTGGTTCCTACCTCCCTCCAAGTATTTGGAAGTTCTCACTTACCTAGCTCTATCCAAAAACTCTCAAGACATTGCTTCATTTAAAATAGACAACAACAACAACAAAACCCAAAGTCTAAACTGGTCAATTCTGTATCTCTAAGAAGTCCTAAAGGTAGCTGGTATTGTCTGCATACAAACAACTCTCTGAAATAAATGTACATCACTTCCAAACAATGCTATATATTTTTAAACCTCACCATTACAGCTAGCCAAATAAATGAATAGTTTATTAACCCAATTAAAAACCTGCATTTAAAGACATGTAGTATATATTATTTAATGTCACTAAACGTATTCCCTCCCCCTGAAAACAAAACCAGCACCCCATCCTAATCTATTTAAATATGTATGATCTAGCTGGCCTATTTCTGGAAGGGAAATCACAGTTACACAAGTGACAACCCAAAACGTAAGTGTGTCCTCAGATCACCCTCTGGCTTGCCAGCCCCTTGGGTGTTCAGGGATTTCAGGACAAATGCTTCCAGTCCCAGCTCTGAGTTGTTCTCTTCACTGGAACTAAATTCATTTTTATTGCCTTTGTGAAATTGCAACGCTTCAACTTTGGTTTCATGGAATGTGAGTCTGACACTGATTTCAACAAGGTTCATCAAGCAGCATTTGTTAGGCACCACAGAGAGAGAAATATAAAACAGATTTATCACTGCTTTCAGAAAAATGTTGACCTACTGCACTGCATCAAGGCTGTTTAGCATCAGGAGCCTTAATAAAAGATGGAATCAAAAATTAAATAGACTAACTACTACACATCTATAACATCTATTAACCTGTTCCCCCAGACCCACCTTGGTACCAGTTAAGATTCAAGCCCCCTGTATGATCTAGCCTGGAAGACATTTTACAGTTACTTTGAATGAACTGGCATACACATCTATAACATCTATTAACCAGTTGCCCCAAACCCACCTTGGTACCAGTTAAGATTCAAGCTCCCTGTGTGATCTAGCCTAGAAGATATTTTACAGTTACTTTGAATGAACTGGCAAGTCTTAACCACACCATATAGAATCCAGTATACCCCCTTTTTCATAGAACATATGCATGAAATGAATACAAATAAATTCTGGATACCCACTGGATAAACCTGGCAACAGTTATTCTATCACCAGTTTGTTGAGATTCCACCACTGGACACCAGTTTGTTAAGATCCAGAGTGTATTAATTGATCTGTATGGAACATTTTCCTGTTGGGGTCAACTAATTACTCCTAACTGAAGGCTCAAACACCTCCTTCCATTTCCCTCATTCTAATTCTGATGCCATTATAAAATAGGAACCCTTCAGTTTCCTGATTTAATTTTATCCTGGGCTTGTCCATTTTGTCCTGAAGTCAGCAACTGGAAGCCCTCCAGATGTTAACGGACTCACACCAGAGCTGCAGCTTTGGCTATGCTGGGCAGAACTGATAAGAACTGTATCCCAGTGGCACCTGGAGTGACTGGTTGAGGGATGGGACAAAATTGTTGAGAGATTCCCATAATCAAAACAAAGGGACAGTAAATTTAATTTAAATGTATAAACATTTAACTATATCAAAATATGTTAATATATTATATTAATATGAGATGTAATAAAAGCTTAATAGTATATTGTTTGCAAGAGGTTATTGTTTAAGGGATTGCTTATAAACATTACAAACATTATTGTAGCTTCAAGAAGATAAATATTTAAAGCTATATTTCTTTTCCATGACCAACCTTTATCTTTTCATCCTGTATAGGTCCCCTATAAGATTCCAGCCTAAATATATATATAAAGAACGATCCACCACACTGAAATCAATGGATGGTTCTAAATTTAATTTATTAAATTAAATTATTTATTTTCAAAATGATAACCACACACACACACACACACACAATTTGGCATACATATGTGATGGATGGTTTTGAATTTGTTAACTTTATTCTTTTGGGTAGGATTTCTATGTACTCAAATGTATACAAGGGGACTGTGAAGAACTTTTTTTTTTACTCTGGACCTGCAACTGCGGACTCAAGTTGAGGCTAAAGGCTGCCTCAGGAGTTTTCTCCTCTTTTTGCTGGACTTCAGAAGCTTTATTTAGTGTTGCATGCTGTCTCCCTTTGCTTGTGACCTACTCTCAGGGCCTCTACTGCTCTTATGAATTCCTAAGGCATTATCTTCTTTGAGGTGCCTCTTGAGTTTTGTCTGACTCTCTTTTGGCTTCTTCTCCTGCTGCTTCTTGAACAGCCTGTCCCGAAGTGCTTTTCCTTGGGTAGAACTTGTCCTTAAATACTCTCTAGCCAAGATCCTCTAACCAATCAGTTTATCAGTGGGTAAAATCAAACACATGCACACACTCACATGTTTCAGTCAAAGAATCAGCAGAAATATTTGGAAGGCTCCCAAACCTACCAATCAAAATTAATCATTTGATTCTATCCTAGGGATGAAAAAAATATACATTTACTATACAAATACACATCCAGACTAAAACTATAAATAATTTATAAAAGATAAACATATATTTTTGCTGTTTAAATTAAACAATTAAAACAACTTTAAAATCTGCAACAGTTTGGTATCATAAACACATTCACTTTGATGTAAATTAGACTCTCAAAGCTTTAAGGAAAAGCATTGTTTTGGCTTGTGCTGGAAAGAAAGCAGTATTGACTCCAGACCGATCTCCAATGGGAGGATATTCCACAACCGGAGGCCAGAACCAAGAAGGGTCGCTGCCATGCCCTCCCATTTTGTATTGCTCCCACTGCTGGGACACAAAAGGAGGTCTCCCCTGCAAATCTCAATTCTTGGGTAAGTATGTACAAGGAGTATCAAGCTCCCAAGCTGTTTTAGGCATGGAATGTTAGCAATCATACTTTGAATTCAGAATTCAGAACCAATTGGGCAGCTTGTGTAGCAACTTTAAGAGCTCGGTTATCTGCTGTCTGTTTGCTATTCCAGTCAGCAATCTTGCTGCTGCATTTTGCAATAACTACAGAGTCATCTTCAAGGGCTGCCTACGGTACAGCACACAGCAGCAGTCTAATCAGGAAGTTACCAGTGCATGGATTACTATGGCTAAGTTATCCCTCTTCAGGAAAGGCCATAACTGGCACATAAGTCAGAGTTGTTTATTTATTTACGGTATTTATACCCCGCCCTTCAGCCCTAAAGGCTCTCAGAGCGGCTGGCCAAGCACTCCCAGCCACAAAGTCCACCTGGACAAAGATGGATCTCAAAGTATTCCCGATCTATGCACCTGATCTTTAATAATAATAATAATAATAATAATAATAATAATAATAATAATAATAATAATTTATTTGTGTTTCTCCGCCTCTCCCAAAGGATTGAAGTGGGGTTACAGACTACTAAAATCAATACATACAATGCAGTATAATACACTATAAAAACAAAATGGTACATCTATACAAACATCAGTAAAATACAACAATCCAACGGCATCTAACAACCAGGGGTAAGACAGAATATCATTGTCGGCAGGCATATTGGTCATGTAGACATCACTCCTCAGCGGGGAACGCTTGGCAAAAGAGTACAGTTTTCAATCTCATTTTAAATGTTTCCAAAGAGGTCATGAGGCGGAGCTCCTCCGGAAGGCTGTTCCAAATCTACGGGGCCATTATTGTAAAGGCCCTTTGGGAAGAGGAGATGTATTTGGACGATGGAGTTTCCAATAAGTTCTTCCCGGATGTTCTGAGTGTGCGGGGTGGATTATATAGGGAGATGCGGTCCCTCAAGTAACTCAGGCCCAAACCATGTAGGGCTTTATAGGTGATAACCAACACCTTGTATTGTGCCCGGAAGTGAATAAGCAGCCAGTGCAGAGCTTTCAGCTTAGGTGTTATATGATCAAACCTAGATGCACCAGTGACCAGTCTGGCTGCCATATTTTGTACTAACTGACGCTTCCGGACTTGGTACAAGGGTAGCCCCATGTAGAGCGCATTACAGAAATCTAAGCGAGAGGTTACCAAAGCGTGTACCACTGTTTCAAGGTCCCTTTGGCCCAGGTAGGGTCGCAGTTGGCATATCAGCTGAAGCTGGTACCAAGCACTCCTGGCCATCACATCTACTTGAGATGTCAACTGCAGGGACGAATCCAGAAGTACTTCTAAACTGCGAACTTCATCCTTTAGGGGAAGTGTGACCCCGTTCAGTACAGGTGGACAAAATTTCTTCCCTGGGCCTGGGGAACCTATCACGAGTACTTCCGTTTTCTCTGGATTCAATCTGAGTTTGTTTTCCCTCATCCAGCCCATTACCGACTACAGGCAGGCATTCAGAGGAGAGACGCCATCCTTAGTCACTACATCAGTCAGAGACACAGAGAAACATATTTGTGTGCCATCAGCGTACTGATAACACCGCACCCTGTGTCTCCGGATGATCTCTCCCAGTAGTTTCATGTAAATGTTAAACAAAGTGGGGGACAAAATAGCTCCCTGAGGGACACCAGATGTAAGTTCCCTCTTAGAGGAGCAAGTGTCCCCCAACTGCGCCATCTGGAATCTGCCTGAGAGATAGGATCGGAACCACTGGTGCGCAGTGCCCTCGATACCCAATTCAAGGAGGAGTGCAACCCCATCCAAGGCATGTTGTTTACCCAATTCCCATGTTTGTGAACTCCTGTACTGTTAGTACTTATAATTGGATTTAGACCTTTGAATTTTATTAATATATAATATTAATATTAATAATGGCCAGTGTGATTTGAACATTGAAACAGGACTCTGGAGACCAGAGTTTGGTTCCCCACTTGGCCCACTGGGTGACCTCGGATGAGTCACATACTTTCAACCCCAGAAAATTCCATGATTGTCATAAGTCAGAAATGGCTAGAAGGTACTCAGCAAAAATGTATTAATATAAATATCTGATGTACTAGCAGACCAATTATTTCACATCACATCCACACAGGTCTCACAAAAATGAAGGCACTTGTATCGCCAATTCCAAAGGCAGATTGATGAAGCCATAGCAATTTTTTTTCCTGTCTGCCAAAATACAAGAAATACTTCTATGGTTCAGAGTTGTAATGTTTTATCATGCCAGAAAAGAACATAGCCCATTTTTACTGTCATTTTCAGCAGAATGGTTTATGGTACATTTTCCAAGGCATTTTCCAAACTCTTCAGAGAGTTTTCTAAAAACACATGCGAAGCCTTCAGCATGCACTGGGGGATTGTTTGATGCCATAAAGGAAAAAAAATTGTTGTTATATATTGATTTCCATCCACTTTAGCCATTTTAAGGTACCATTACTCCCATTTTAAAACTCAAAAGGAATGTGCAAAGAGGTGGAATAGCTTGCTGAATGTCACACTTTTGGTCCTCTGTAAGGACGGTACTTAAGTCTCCTCAAAATCTTATGTTATGAAAAATCTCAGTGAGTTTAGTATGTGCTTCTAACCCATGGGAGAATGACCCCTGCTCTATAGTTCCAACCTTGCAGCCTCTATTTTTTGTGGTAGTTTGCTTTATTTAACTTAATTGGCAAAACTGAAGTAATGAGCAACATAGATTAGCTTGAGGCAGTGTAAGTTTTGTCTCAATGTGTTAAGACTAAAGGAAGCATCATGAATCAAAATAGAATGCAGTAATATAACATAGTTTTTAAGGCTCCCATTTGGAATCAAAAATCCCTAAGAAGAATAACAGTAGAGCCATCATAGACCTTGAAAGATGTCCAAAGTGATTCTCCAAAGGTTGTTATAGAATGGGCAACTTTAAGGGGGCAATTTTTGTCCTCAAAAGACCTGTGGCTACACATTCCCAAACTGGGAGGATTTCTCTCTTTGTTCCTAATCCAGAAATGCCCAGATATTCACTTCCTGCTTTAGAAAGGAAGCCAAACTGCATCCCACTAAAGGAAGCCCCTGTGCCTTGTTCTAGTGGAAATGTACTGCTCCTGTAGGCTATCATGACCAGTTAATCAATTATTTTAACCCCCCAACCCAAACAAACAAACAAAAAACCCATTGTGGGTTCAGTGGTGGTTCTGGATTGGTTCTGAAGGAGCTGCTGGATTCCTACCTCTGCTCTAAGGTGTTCAGAGTGCTGCACAAACATTAGCATGCTACAGTCTTTGCAACAACCCTGTACAGTAGGCCAGTCTTATCTCCACATTGCAGATGCAAAGGTGGTTGGTGGGATAAGGTGGAGGAAAACTGTTTATCTCAGATTTCAACCAGTATTCACAGTTCACAGTCTGAGCCCTATTTTGGTGTCTCTGTGTATATGTGCTTTCAAGTCACCTGTAAATATATGGTCCATGAATTTCATAGGGTTTTCTCAGGCAAGGAAACCACTCAGGTAGTTTCGGCAGTTCCTTCATCTGGTATTTGTTGGTTGTCTCCCATTCAAGTACTAACTAGAGCTGGCCATGCTTAGCTTCCAAGATCAGTGGGTTCTGGTGCCTTTAGGGCAGTGATGGCGAACGTTTTAGAGACTGAGTGCCCAAACCACAACCCAAAACTCATTTATCGCAAAGTGCCACATCCCTCTGGCTTTCTAGTAACAAACTCTGGCAAACTCTGTGCTGGGGTGATGGTGTGTGTGCCCACAGAGAGGGCTCTGAGTGCCACCTCTGGCACTAGTGCCAGAGGTTCACCGTCCACCACTGCTTTAGGGTATTTAAGATGCCTATCCCTATGTTTAAGGTTGCCATATTCCACCTCCTCAAATCTGAATTCCTGTAGAAAATTGGATTCCTTTGTAGATGAGTGACAGAAAGTCCAACACTTTGGTTCTGTAAGCATGATCACTTGTCATGCATAAGAATTCTGAGAGCTGCAATCTAAAAAGTAGCCTGTCCAAGCTCTAATCAAGAGATGCTTCTCACATACCCAGCAGTTAATGAAAACAAATGTGGCAGATAGAAGCAAATGCACTGGAAATTAAAAATTAACTGTGCTTTTTTAAAAAAGATCAGGCAAATATCATCACGTTCCTTCTATAGTTCTACTGGGTGGGGTTATTTTTTCCTTTTTGATTTTCTTCTTCCTGACATCTGCCAGCCATAGGTCAGGAGCAGTTGAGATAAAATGATACATCTGATTGAGATCATTTCCCAACAGGGCACTTAAACTTCCCGCTGAGCAATACAAATGAACCATTTACACCACTGTGCATCCACCTTCAGACTGTGGGCAATATTTTAAAAATCTCTTGACTTTAAGTGGTTGTTGCTGATTTACTATGGAAAAAAATGTGCCAGACAAAGCAGACATAAAAACAAAATCTACATGTGTCAAATTAAAAGATTTAAAGGATTAAAATACAGATGATGGGAGTGCTTTCTGAAACATCTAGGTAGGATCAGCAAGGTGGCCAGGACTGCATATGTAATGTGTCAACATCTTTATTCTCACACTTCCTCTGTTCAGGAGCTTATTAGGCAGTTTTTAAAATCAGCTTGAGGCAGACCACATGGCCTATGCTGGCTTCACAATTTCCTATCTCAAGGGCAAGGGTGATCTACCTATGGTAAGATTACTTGGAACATATTCTGGCAGAGTGCAGCAGGTTAGTGATTTAAACAAAATCATCAGCTTTTCCTGGTGACCTAGTACTGATGATGCTCTTTCATGCTCCCTTGTGAGCTGTTAGAAATGTGATTACATGTCAGCTGCAGTTCAAATGATTAGATGGTCCTCTGTCACCCTACTTTAGAAGATCTACTTAAGTTGCGATACACTGAACAAACTTCAAGACACTATCTATATGCACACCTTCTGTTGGTTAGTTAATGTGTGAGTTTTACATAGGAAGTCTGTGTCACTTGGAACAGTTTTGTTCTACAAACTGTCTATAAGGGATATAATGTCCAATTTCTTCCTAACCCACTATCGCCGCTACACTGTATAGACACTATTTGATTATGAGCTGTTATTGTTAAATCTAGAACTCCACTTTTTTCTCAAAATAAGCAGTATCTCTTATACTTTATACTGATTCACTTTGGAGGGAATGGGTTGGAGGTTTTTTTTTAAATTTATTTTTATTTTGCAATAAATGATGTCCTTAAAACTCAAGGCATTGGTCATACACTCACTAACATGCCTTTTGTAAAAACAGAGAAGTATTACTCTGGAAAGTTTCTTTCTTATCTAGTTTATCTTGCACATGTGTGAATATAATCCTAGTTAGAGCCATAGCATAGCATAATATTTTATTACTCATCAGGATCTCTCTTTTTTCCTCTCTAAGAAAGTGTGTGTGTGTGTGAGTGTGCGCGCACGCGCGTGTGTGTGTGTTTTATTGGTCTGAGACTTGTGGTCCAACACTGGAATTTCTCCAGCTCTGGTTGTAAATGCCCAGTGTACACAAACAGTAAGCCCAGACTGCTCTGGCCTGTTATTTGACTTTACAGATCTTTTCCAGCTAATGAGGTAAATACTGAATCTCTGGGCACATTCTCAAGTGTTGCACATCAGTAAAAGTCTGAGAGATCACTACAAATATGATTTATAGATATTTTTTTTCCAGATTATTTTGAAAAATTATTTACAAGCCCTTCTGCAAGTAAATAATTTTTTTTCCGACTTAACCTATGCAAAATACTAAAGGGAAGCAACAAATAACTGGGAATTTGACTTCTTTCCACTTTGCCTGTGGACATCATGACCCCAAATCTCAAAGGAAATCAACCTGAGTTGAGAAGCACAGTCCTTCACAAATTGGCCCATAACAACTTGTAGAATACAGTGTGCCCGCATCATACATGGGTGCGCCATATATGGCTTTCAGCCATGTGCTGGAATATGCAATGGCACGTGTGCCCATGGGGCTCCACCATACACAGTATTTCCTTTACGCGGGAGTGGATGGGTTCTGGAACAAATCCCCCACATAAGGGAAAGGTGCACTGTAGTTAGTCAATCTTCCTTTTGGCCACCCATGCTTTTGGAAGATTTTGTGCACAAATGCAGAACCTGCAACCTCCGTGGTACATATCAGCTATCTTGGACATGGACAATCCCCACTCCCATTTTGTAGCAACAGCCAGGCATCAGAAACAGTTAAAAATAAAACAAAGAGCCCCATTTTTAAAGACCAGGCCTACAAATTTCATTTATCATATTAATTCCCTTTAAAAAGAATGGTGTCTCCTGTCATCAACATTATGTGTAAACGACCAAGTTAACCAGAGGTGCTCCTGATTAATCATGCATACATCTTTATTGAATAAGTCTCCAGACCATTTAAAAGAATACAAGATAATACAAAAGGGAAAAAAAATATGTAGTTAAAACTTATATAAAATGAAATCTCTATTGTTTTTTAAAAAATCATACAAAGTTAAAACCTACATAAAAAGAAATCTCTATAAAATTTAAAATATATGGCTCTTATTACACTGTTCTTGTAATTTGCACAACAGTCTATCTGGGGTCCTTTTCTTCTTCTTGCTTCCGTAGAATAGCAGCTTTTACTGCAAACAAGGCAACCCTAAGAGTAATAAAAGGCTCAACTCCTCGCAATAGCAGAGCCAGCTTGCTTTCATCATTCCTTTCCCTCAAATTTCTGAGGATGGGAGCTAGATATTGCTCTCTAATACTGTTATATAATTGACAATCCAGCAGGTAATGTGTAAGATCTTCAACTTTAGGTGCCCCACATATACAGAGTCTATCAAGAAAAAGGATATCCTGGTATCTTCCTTGAATTACCTTTGAGTCCATTTTCTCAAAGTGAAATTTGGCAAAAGCCTTCCAGAGTTCTCTTTTCATAAGGAAAAACATATATTTTTCTTCCTGGAAGAGCGTTTTGGCCCTTGATAGCCATTTCAAGGATTTTACTGAGGCCAGAGTAGCTAGATCAAATTGAGCTCTAATGTCAAGTACTCTTTATTTAAATATGCTGCTAGCATTTTTATTGTTATTTCTAATAGCCATTACGCTGAAGCTCACACTGAAGAGCCTTTTTGAAAAGTTGAAAAACCAGGAGTTTGATGTAAGATTATTCTCCTGTTCAATTAAACGTAACTTGGGTAGCTTGTCATCGCACACTTGTGTTAACTTGACCCAATAATTAAATATTCAAATTAAACACAGGTCAGAAAAAGCTTCCATACCAAATTCTGCTCTAATTGCTTGTGGTGGGGTACTTCTTGCCACCCCCAATATAAATCTTTAAAATTTATTCTGGGTTCTTTAAATTTTTATATTTGTATTGATACATCAAGATTGGCAATAGATTTGCCTTGTATACTTTTAAAACAGGATAAAATGAGCAGGGATACTTAAAATTCAATAACCTGTTTAAAGTATGAATAGAGGTAGATGTTTTCAATTCATTCTTCTTTAATAAAATATCAGATCAGGGCATAGGGATTCAGCCTGTAGTGAATGTGGTTGAATCCCCTCTGTAGATGCAGGTCCTGTCAGCGCAACTGCTGGGGTCCAACAACCACTGTCAGCAACTCAAACGAGTCCTGTGGTTAAATCAGACCTTTTGAGCAGAGCTAGCAATTTTAGAAGCTGAAGCGTGGCTCCAAAAGCAGTTGAGATAACAGCAACTGGATGTCTTCCAGGAACTGAAGCAATGCAGGAACCTCCGGGGACACTCAGCAAAGCGATGCAAGATTTCTACTGATAAACCACCAGAGAAGCAAAGTCTCCTGAAGTGATCTTTATTCACAGTGCTATAATACAAACCAACTCCTACTACAAACCCACAAGCTATCCCTTGCAACCCCTGGGTTTATATAAACTCCAGACCATGTGGTCTCCCAAACCCAGTGAGTTCAGGTGTGTAACCATGTCATGTGTCCCCTGTACAATCCAGACACATGGTTTCATCATCCATGGCTACATGCACCTAGACACTGCACTTGAGCCAATGAGCATCAGCTGTGCTGATCAACCTTGTCCTTCTGCTGAATGCTCATGGCCAAACACACACACATCAAGCATTTCCCTGTGTGCTGTGTTTTAACCCTTCAAATCCCTGACAGGTCCACAGCTTGGGTTTGCTCCTGAATTGATCCCCGAGCCCAGAAGCTCAGTTTCAGAGATGTCCAAGAGTGCATTTCCAAAATAGACTTGCACACAATCTGTGCCCTTTCTTGAGACATCAGGTCTGGATACACTGACACATGCCTGAGTTGCATCCTGGTAGGAGTACCATAACACACTCTACATTTACTGTTTTAGAAAAATGTTTGGAAACTTCAGCTGGTCCAAAGACACTCAGCCAGATTAACTGGGGCTGGTTACAGGGAGCACACAACTCACTTGTTGCAACACCTTCACTGACTGCTAGTCCATTTCCTGGCAGAATTCATAGGGCTGGTTATGAACCTCTTTGTGAATTAGGTCCCCATTTTTTGAAGGACTGTGTTCTTTCTCACAAACTAGCCTGTGCTCTCAGGTCCTGGAGAGGCCCTTCTCTCTGTTCCTCCACCTTCACAGGTACAGCCAGCCCTCCATGTCCACAGATTTTTTATCCACAGATTCAAGCATTTGCGGTTTGAAAATATTCCAAAAAGATATAAATTCCAAAAATCAAACCTTGATTTTGCTATTTTATATAAAGGACACCATTTTACTCTGCCATTGCATTTAATGGGACTTGAGCATCCACAGGGGGGTCCTGGAATCAAACCTGGATACCAAGGGCCCACTGTACATGTGATGGGAACTTGGGAAAGGGTGCTTGAAGTGATTGCCACCAGGCTCTGAAATTCCCTTCCTAGAGAGGTTGGACTGGCACCCTCCTCACTATCTTTATGAAAGCACATGAAGATCTTTTTTTTTAACAAACTTTG
The DNA here is from genome assembly GCF_019175285.1 of Sceloporus undulatus. Classification (NCBI taxonomy): domain Eukaryota; kingdom Metazoa; phylum Chordata; class Lepidosauria; order Squamata; family Phrynosomatidae; genus Sceloporus; species Sceloporus undulatus. The sequence goes on along the minus strand of NC_056522.1, from coordinate 282,330,030 downwards.
GTGGGATACATACCGCCCCTTTGGGGCGGCCTGCACCCGCCCCTTTCCCCGACGGATCAAGGCCTCAGCTGCCACAGCAGCAGCCCTGGAGGCCCCAATCCGCCGCTTTTTCACACTTCGAGGAAGCGGCAAAACGCTGCTTCCCCAGGGCCTAGAAAGGGGTCTCCTTGGGGCTTCATGCCCCAAGGACACCCCAACAGCCCCTTTCTCTTTTGTATCCCTGGCACAGCCGTGTCAAGGCTGCGCCAGTGATACAAGCGACGAAAGGAACTCGGTTTCGGAGCTCCTTCCGGCGCTGCTGAAAGGGCGCCACAAGCGCCCTGCAGCAACGCCAGGACATAATGGCTGTACCACACCTTTTGGACACAACGCAGCCATCATGTCAAAATGGCGGCGCCCATGTAGACAGGGCGCCGCCATTTTGACGTCCTGATGACGTACTAGGGTTGCGGGGGGTATATAAGCAACACCCCGAGGCAAGCCTAGTATGTCGCCAGGACGTGCTAAAAGGCCCATCTGGATAGGGCCTTTATTTACTTACCTATCTATTTATTTAATTATTTATTTTAGCCCCTTGAATCCCATTTTGGGAGAAAGGCAGGATATAAATCCCATAAACAAAAAACAAGCAAACAAATTTTAAGAGGCCATCTTTTCCCTAAATTGGACGCAAGTCTTTCCCCACTAAGCGATGTGCTGGATATTCTGTTTATTGTGGTGGTGGTGGTGGTGGGGGCTAGTTAATGATTTGTTTTTAACTGCTTTTAATTTTTTCATCATTTAAAGCAAGAAATACACAACTTCCATCTGGAAGAACCCACTATCTATCAAACTGTTGGAAGTTATTAATTAAATTTTAAATTCCTATAAATAAGCCATTTGATAGTATTTATACTCATAGTCAGCAAGGGTCATTCTCAAACCACCCTCATCTATACTGCTGAGATTGATCTGTTGATCCATTTTCTACGGCTGCATCCACACTGCAGAAATAATGCCCTTTGACACCACTTTAACTTCCATCACTCACTGCTATGGAATTCTGGGAACTTTAGTATGTTGGTTCCCCCATAACTCTCTGACAGAGAAGGCTAAATCTTTCAAAAAACTATGATTCCCAGAATTCCATACTATGGCAGTTAAAGTGGTGTCAAATTGGATTATTTCTGCAGTGCATAAGTTATTTCCTCCCTTGATTTCCACTAATGATGGCTGGATATGAACCATCTATCCAATTTTAATGTAAATAATAAATGACCCTAAAGCATCAGGGCTGTCTTACAAAACAAGTGTGCACTGCCCTCCCAGGGAGACATGGGTTAACAGAGTAATGTGCTGGTTAGTATCAGAAGAAAATTAAACTTAACACCTTGGTGGCATATTTTTCTTTTTCCAATTAAAAATTTCTACACTGGTATACTAGAACCACATCAGACAGAAGAACTATCTTATCAGCATCCCAGGTTGCAACATTTCACATTGCCTTTAAGTTAAATGTTCCTTTAGTATAGTAACCATGGGTGAGTTGCAATCAATCAATCAGTGTATGTTAAAGTATTTAAGATAGACATCAATGAAAGTCATGTTGGTACCACTTAAACTATTAAATATGCATTTATTCAGCTATTTATGAATAGTAAACATCTCGATAAAAACAAGCACAACCTTATGAATTGATTTTACATAAATATTAAAGGGGTTTACATGAAGGCTGCTTTCTTCTACTGACCTAATTTCTTTCAATTCAGTGAAGTCTCTCAAGTTTACCTTGGCTGAGGATCTGACACTGCACCACTGGCTTAGAAACTCTATTTTCTCCTCTACCTTCCCAACCTTTTCATGGTATCATAGTTACCAAAGCATACGGCTTCCATATACAAATCCCAGCTGTTGCCTTTCTGCATGGCCACTAATGAACAATACAAATAACAGTGTATGACATCCATGCTAAGCAGCTAAGAAAATTCTCTGAAAACCTATCAACTCTTTTTGAAAATTTGCCACCTCCATTGTGATGGTGTTGATGTTTTTGTTGTAGGGAGGAAAATACTTCATTTGTTCATTTTTCTGAGAAAATGTAGCTGAAGGCAGAAAATTGCAAACAGATGGGAAGTAAATGAGTACATTATTGTAATTGTATCTTTTTTATTACATTAGGGTATATTAGATTTTAGCTGAACCAAAACAAAATAAGTAAAATATGTTGTTCATGGCATTTAGAGAATACTTCATGATACATCAGTGTGTCCTACACTGCATGAGATATATAATCATATTTTCACTGTCTCTTCTAAATGTGTCTAAAATCTTTAAGGTGCCACCAGACTAGGGGTAGATGAAAAAATTGTTTCAGTTCATCTCGGATATGAATTTACCAAAACTGACATATTTCTTCATATTTGGGAACTTGAGAGTGTAAAAAGAGAAATGTGGGAGAAATAAAAGCTGAAGGGCTTTTGAGTGTTTAGTTAGTAAAGTTCTGGATTGAATCCTTGTGTTTCTGCAGTTGGATTAGAATTATCAACTCCTTTTTCTGAGAAATTCCTTAAATTCTAGCATCATAGAGGTGGAAAAGACCACAAGGGCCATCCAGTCCAACCCCCTGATATGCAGGAATACACAATCAAAGCAACCCCAACGGATGGCCATCCTACCTTTGTTTAAAAACATCTAAAGAAGGAGACTCCACCACACTCTGAGGCAGCATGTTCTACTGGCAAACACCTTTTATTGTCAGAAACCTCTTCCTAAGGTTTAAGTGGGATCTTTTTTCCTGTAGCATGAATCCATTGCTCCATGTCCTGGTCTCTGGGGCAGCAAAAAAAAAGCTTCCTCCATCCTCGGTATGGCATCCATTCACATATTTAAACGTAGCAATCATGTCACCCCTAAACTACCTCTTCCCCAGGCAAAACATATCAAAATCTCAAAGTTGTTCCTCATAGGGCATGGCTTCCAGACCTTTCACCATTTAATATTTCCATGACAAACATGAACAATGTGGTCCTCTGTGCTTGGAACAGGTGTACCTATTGATTCTGGCTGCTGCAAATGCAGGAGGAATTTCATTTCAGTTTGTTTTTATAAATGGAGTTAACATTTGCAAATGTCTTGATATTCTGTTCCAGAAAGGGTTTTAAAAACTGAACATGGGAGAAAACAAAACTGACTTTTTTTTCTGTCCTTATTCCAAGATCATCAAAATCAACGGACCAATAATAAGTGATATTATGTTGCCAGGTGCATGTCAAGCCCCTGAGAATTTAATACAGTCAATTCACAACAAGGAAAATTATTTACAAATAAATATCCTTTCAAATATGGGCACTTTCTTGGTAGGAGAGGTGAGATGCCATACCCAGGACAGAGCTTATGACATTTACCACATAATCTTGTGCTTAAACAAGTCCCATGTGAATTCAATAGAAATCACTTCTAGACATGTGTATACAAGATTGCAGCCTAAAGCTCTGTTGATATTAGTAGATATTTAGAGCACATAAAACTTCACAGGACTGCAGCCAGAAAGTGCTGTGAAAAGGCAGAAAAGGCATAGCATTTTTCATCATCAACACAATCTCAGCATATTAATAGCCTTGCCCAGAATTTTCTTTGATTATTTGGTACAGAGAATGGCAGTTTTGACAAGAGAACAGAGCTACCTGACAATGAAAAAGAGACCTGTAACCTAGTAAATTGTCAAAATCGTCTCTACAAAAGTGAAATTCTCCCTGGAGCAAGTACTCATTTGTCCACCATAAGTCAATTCTTTTTTCTTGGGGGGGGGGGGTCCTTAGTTTTTCCTTCAAAAATGGTTTTATTGGTAGTTGGATCACATTATCAGGAATACTTGAGCAAAAACTCCTTTAAACATAGTATTGGTTGGTACACTCTCCTTGTGAAATTAGCTGTGAAGATGCCTTTTGTTATAGCCCTGGCCTTGAATCCGTTTTAGGGGGATATACTCAATGTACTGTAATTTTATTTGTGGTCTGAATTGCCCATGCAGATAACACCTATGCAGATAGCAACTCAATTCAATTTGGCCCAATTTAGACCTGACTGGGGACCCAAATCCAAATTGAAAATCCAAATCTTTTCATCTTTTACTGACTTTCTTGTTGTTGTATGACTTCAAATGGTTTCCAACTTAAGATGAACCTAAAGTGTCCTTTCACATAGTTTTCTGATGATGAGACTGTGTGACTTGCTCAAGGTTACCCCATGGATTTCCATAGCCAAACAGGGATTAAAACTCTGATCTCCAGAGACATAGTCCAGTGCTCAAACTACGATGTCATGCTGGTTGCTCCTATTGACTTGTACCAAAGAATTAAAATATCTATACTACCACCACTCCTCTCTCACATCACAGAGGCATTGAATGTGAAAACATAGCAGCCCCCTCAGAGAAGATCTATCCTGTCAGACAGATAGCACTTGAGGGTTTTGTAGCATTTGATTTAAAGTTTGGCTAGTATGCTTTTCTACAGATAGTGTTTGTGATGTACATGTGCTCTTGTGTACTGAGTGTACTAGTCAAGATCCAGCACTGCCCAATATAGTGTAAGAATTCTGCAGGCAGAACTCTGCTACAGCTCCCTTCTTACCAAGACTCACAGTTTTACTATGCTGATTCCCTTGAATGGCCATTCCATGACTGGTGGAGAACACAGGGAATATAGGAGACACACTTGGTTATGCTATGCTTCCAAGCCAGATGCAGACTGATGGCATCTTCTTTTGAGTTCCACCTGGGGCTCAGTGGATTGTGTCATCACCCTGTGTTTGGCTAGGGTGCATAGCTAGATGTTTCTACAGTCCCAACTGTCCACCAATCACAGAATGATTGTTCAGGAGCATCTAATGCACCAAAACCATGAGTACTGGAAGTAGGTTTGGTTGTTATGGGAGGATGGTGGAAGAGAATATCAACCTCTGTAATGACCACACTGTCAGAAACCCTAGCTGTCTGTCTCTCTCTCTGAAAATAAATGGATTCTGGTTACAAATGCAACAGTTTTATTGAAGGATTGGAAAAACAAGAACAGACTAAGACTGCATCTGTAACAGATCTCAGGTTACAATTCAAATTCCAAACACTTATATAATTTAGTTACATCCCCATGTCCGAACACAGAGGACAATTGCCATTAGTCCATTTCATCCAAAGTTTCCCACCACCCCATTTTCGTGTAATAAAAATTATTGACAAAAATCTAAAATCCTTTCCCAAAGAGTGTAACTCCGTTTCTATGTTCTTCCCTCTCATGCATAAAACAAAAGGGAAGAAGGGCATTGAAGTACATTTGAAACAACAACATGGCTTTTTCTCAGACTGCATTATCTTTTTCTCTGCACACCTGCTACTCTGTAAACAATATAATAAACTTACAAAGTTACAGCTTTAGACCTAAGATTTTAAAATAGGATCTTAATAACTAAAATCAAGTAAAACATATATAATCATTCATTTCTAAAATATAGCAATCTCTTATTAACTTTCTTACAAACATTTATTTTTTTCAACAATTCCAATCAAATGCTTTCAAATATACAATTGTTGGCATTTATGAATTCAATGTTGGTGAGGAGAAAGCCAACTCCCAGTGCAGTCATGGTACAAGTCTACCCAAATGCAGCTAAAACAATATTGCAGCGGAGTTCATAAACAAAAACACCCACTATTGATATTGACAATGCACTGACCACTTTCACACACACAAGAAGATGACTCACGGGCAGTTAATTCATCCAAGTTCTGGAGGCTTTTATCTTCAGTTGCAATGTGTACAACATGATACAATACTTACACACTTCTCTCATTCAGTCAACTACACCAATGCCTGTTCCAACCAACTGCACTAGCTCCAAACTAACCCACAACTACCCACATTCTTGGTCCACATATATAGAGTGTTGGCTCTGAGTCATCACTCAGTGCCACATAGCATCACTCAGTTCCTTTCTTTCTATTGTGGCAGGCGCCTGGGACTTTTACTATCCCACCGCTGCCACCAAATTATGTAACTCATTCTCTTTATGGCAGTCCTATGGGGGTTGTCTAATCCCACCCCGCTGCCTACTAATTCATGTAACGAACCCCCTTTCTTATTTGGCAGGTTCACAGTATTATATAATATAGTAGCATGGATAAAATATGTATGGCAGACCAGCCTTTGGATAAAACAAAAGATGAACTTTATTTAACAAAAGGTTTGAACAGATATTTCTTGAACTAAATGATATTAAACAACTGTTAGTTCAGGCATGTGTTACTTCTTAATGGTTACTTTGTTACCACAGTTCCACTTGCTACAGAGTATTTCTATGACCAGCTGTTAAGGACACTGACACCGTCCTTATTGCCTACTTTCCTAAGTTTAAACACCACAGTATTGCCTCTCAGGCTTACTATAATCCTTCCTTAATTAGAGTCCCTAACTGGTTAAAAGTCCCTCTCTCTAGACCAAGTTCCCCTCTGGAACCGACTCTTCCTCTAACTGTCTCCTCAACTCAGCTCCTGCTTCAACCCTCAGGATTCTAAAAACCCAACTTTATCTCTCATCATTCTAACCCCAACTGACTCAGCCCAACTGCCAAACAGAATCTTCAAATTCCTAAGCCAGCACCTGATTGGCTTAGGGCCTCTGGCTTCTGATTGGCTGGTTTGTAGTCAGCCCGTTACACAGCAATATGTGACAGTCCCAGGAAATATGTGTCACTTGTCAAGCAAAATATTTTCTGTTGTTTAAAGGTACATTACTCCAACATTCAATGCCTTTAAACACAAATCTTTAAATCAACCTACATTCTCTTTCTCTAATACAATTAGGAAACTGCATACCATAATCATAAAACTCATCAGGGACTGCCTGAAGGAAGAGGCTCCTCCCTCTTGTAACTGTCATCTCGGCCTCAGAGGGAGCGATCAGGCAGACCCAGCAACATCAGGGACTGCCTGAAGGAAGAGGCCCCTCCCTTCTTTACTGTCATCTCGGCCTCAGAGGGAGCGATCAGGCAGATCCAGCAACATCAGGGACTGCCTGAAGGAAGAGGCTCCTCCCTCTTGTAACTGTCATCTCGGCCTCAGAGGGAGTGATCAGGCAGATCCAGCAACATCAGGGACTGCCTGAAGGACGAGACTTCTTCCTCCTTTAACTGTCACCTTGTATTTGTATTGTATTCAATTCTTACTGTACACTGCTATGATCATTGCGGAATAGCGGTCTATAAATAAAACATTATTATTATTATTATTATTATTATTATTATTATTATTATTATCTTATCTGTGTAACAATCTATCAACCCTTAATACATCAGTTTCTCATTAATCCAGCATATAGGCCCTGCCTAATCAGGTTAACTTTTAATATATAATCATCTTTGTAATATTAGAAATCAACAAATGCAACTCAAACCTTATAACCTATCTATCACATGATAACAATACTTAACCTTATAACAAAGGTCTATTTGAGGGCAGTTAAAAACAAAATGCTACTAACAGGATGTCAGCCACTGTGTGTATGTGTACATAGTACAGACAAATCAGAGAAGGAATGACAGAACACGCTCACTGAACAAGCAGCACAGATTGAAATAAATCATTGCCTCATAAAGTTCTAGTAAAACAACACTGAGATCAACACAGTGAACAAAAAATATAAAGAGTAAGGAAGGCTGGGACTGAACTGGGAAAGGACTGGGAAAAGAGCATTGAAGACCAGGGTCTGGTAGAATGAAAAAAGGACATGCACCCACATTACAGTAAACACAAAACTGCCACTAAACTCCAAGAAAGCTCTTCCAAAAATGTTACTGCTACTAACAGGAAATGAGGAACAACAACAACAATAATAATAAACCACATCAGAGGGTAAAATAACTAATTATATATTCTTCACCATTCCTCATCACAAGCACTATGATTGAAGAGTATTGGTGCTCTTCCCTCCATTTCCCAAATTTTGGAGACACAGTAGTTTTACTTTACAAAGGTCTGATGCTCAGTATTTTCTTTTCAGACCTTGGGACCTTCTAAGTATTTCACCAAGCAACAAATCCTAGAATGACTTAGGGTACAGCCATGACAATGAAAGATATGAAGTTATAGAATTTTAGATACATATTTCCTCACTCTTTTTTCTCATGAAAAATGAGAATCCAGGCCATTTAATGGTATAAACATGCCACAGGTAGCATAAGTAAAAACCAACTAACTATGCAATGTGACAACTCGACCTTACAGTCTTCCTCATCATTGTTTCTCTCTGCCCCAGCTGCTCATTCAGCTTCACCCCTCTTCTCCCTATATATCATACAGGAAGCATTCTCATTCTCTCTTTTGATTAATGTTCTTCTGCACACACATTTTAGGAACAGACAAAACACACCAGCCAGCTGAATGACACTAAAGTAGGGCCTGTGTTGTTTCAGCAAAGAAAAAAGCCAGGAGTTTAAATAGCCCAGTGCCCCACCCAAACCATTTTCAACATTTGGATCAAACCTTAAAGTTCTCTGCTCTTACTGCTGATGAGCAAGATGTGTTCAATCTAGGGTGCATCTGCACTGTAGAAATAGTGCAGTTTGACACCATTTTAAATGCTGTGGCTTCATTCTATGAAATCCTGAGATTTGTGGCTTAACAAGGTTTTTAGCCCTGTCTGCGAAAGAGTGCTGGTGCCTCACAAAACTACAAACTCCAGGCTTCTTTAGGGTAGAGCCATGGCAGTTAAAGCTGTATCAAAGTGCATTATTTCTACAGTGTAGATGTGCCCTTTGTTGTCATCACTGATTGTTCCCCAATGGAACAATCTGGTTTTGGAATATTTGAGACCTAGTTACCAATTCTCACCTTATTTTGTCTGTCATATAATGGCTCAGCCCTACCAGAGCCTGCTTTCCCCATCAGTTGCTGTTTCTGAGCACAAGACCAGGATCAGGTGGTTGGTTTCACAGAAGTTGCAAGGCTGAAGATTTTTGTGCTACTGTTCATTGTGCTTTGTTATTCAGGTAATGACTGGCTTGTACATGTGGCACCACAGGAGTCTTATTTTTGGAATTACTCTAAGGCTCAGCTGCCTTAAATCACCCTTGGAAGAAGCCCAAGACCTTCAATATTAATTTATGTTGTGTGACCTTACCTGTGCCTGCCTGCCTGATGAAACAATCCTGTCATCCACTGTGTCCTTTGGCAGGGACATCCCACTAGCGGTTAGAGCAGGACACTTGGACTCTTTTTGTCCTTTCTTCCTACCCAGAGCTTGGAAATTTTTGGACTACAACTCTCAGAATCTTTCAGTCTGTAGCCATGCTAGCTGAAGAATTCTGAGAATTGTAGCCAATAAACTAACTTTTCCAAGCTATTCTTCCAGTGAGTATCTACACCTGTGCTTATATGCCTTTATTGTGTCCTGCCTTGAAATAGACAAGTTTCTTTCTGCATCTCTCTCAAAACCTTTTAATGACTAAAGGGCTATACAGATGGATGCAGCTCCCCCTTTTTACCCGGATCGGTGCTGCAGCCAGGGACGTAACCAAGGGGGGGGGTCCGGGGAGTCCGGACCCCCCCTTCCGTTAGATACAATGAATGGTGTGTGCTGCCACGCCCAAGCTCCATTGTAATGGTGGCACTTAGTCTGGACCCCCCTTCCCAAAATTCTGGCTACGTCCCTGCCGCAGCAACCTGGCAAGAGCAAAAAGAAGCCACCACAAACGGCTCCCTGGAAGGGGTGTCATAGATGCACTAGTGCACCACGATGATGCCCCTTCCATGCTGTGTTGTTTGGGCACTGCGCCACAGTGGCATCATCATGGCACGCACCGTGTAAATGGGCACGTGCCAAAATGATGCCCTGGCAGCAGGGTCATGGCATTGAGCGTGCGGGCGCTATGCCATGATGCTGCCCACAGACCAGCGCTTTCCATCAGTCTGTACAAGGCCTAAGAAAACTTAACAAGAAAACTGCTCAAAAACATGGGCCAGGTTATTTGATGTGGTACTTATGTTTCTATGGATTGAAAAGTTCTAAAAAACCAACTTTCCACAAGCATAAGCAGAATATCCCCCATTCAGATCACTACTCCTTCTAAGTAGGACATGCACCTATTATTTCTGTTGTTCAATTTTCTTCTCAGCTGCACTTCCTTGTATCCATGGCAGCAGCAACTTGCACAGTGGGCTTTGCTGAAATACACCCTTAGAGTGTTGTCTCAAAGCAAGGAAATACAGCAGGTTGGGGAGCGGGACGGGGGGGGCAACACAACAGTTTCTAAAACATCAGACTACTGTTTCTGAAAGTCTAATTAAAAATGAATGTTCATTATGTCTCACAAGAAAAAGAAAGGGTCAGGAAGCAAACACATGGATGATGGATAATTAATAGCCCAGAAAAGACAGATGCTAAAAAGCAAGAAATCAAATTAATACGATGGATGCATTTGACTTTAAATGAGAGCAAGCAACAGGCAATTATCCGTGGAATAATTTTCCATGAGTATAGTCATGAGTATCTGAGGGACACACAAAACACTTTACATAGCAACTCAGAGCAAATGTTCATATCATTTAAACACTTGTAACCAGGACAAATAACATACAGAGGATAAATATGGCAGAAAAGCCTTCTCTGGTTTGATGTGCAAGTCAGAAACCCATATTGTCTCTGTGTATGGGAGATACATAACTAGCATTGCAGATCCACTGCAGCATCCTCTCAATAATCCCTTCAAACTATCCTTCATAAGGGCAGTGGTTCTGGTTCCATACAAAGCAAGCTAAAGTTTTTCTGTTTTTCAATAAAATACATTTTTTAAAAATGACTGTCTTTTGTTTTCAACTGAGTGCTAAATCCAACAGTGTGCTAGCATCCAATTCCTAGCTGGATGGAACTTTCTCCCCTTTCCCTCCAGCTCTCCACAGTATCCAAAAGCCCCAGCTTTGCAGCATTTCCCAATTTTGGAGACTTTTTAGCACTGTATGCTAGACTACAGGAGCAGAGGAGGGATAACCCTCCACCTGCTTCCACTGACAGAACTGTCCTTCTCATTGGAACCACTCAAAAAGTGCTGGTGTCAAGTCCAGTGGGATACCAAAGTTCAGAGGCTCAGGCTCAGTAGTAAAAACTCAGAAACTGTATTAAGAAACTATAGATTCAGCTCAGTGACTTTCATTGTCAGAACTGATCAGCAAACGCTAACACTTGACTATTTAAACTTTTGTTGTTGTCATTGTTCTTGTGTGCCTTCAAGTCATTTCCCACTTATGGTGACCTTAAGGCTTGGGGTTTTCTTGGCAAGATTTGTTCAGAGGTGGTTTGCCATTGTCTTCCCCTCAGGCTGAGAGAGTGTGACTTTGCCAATGTCACTAAGTAGGTTTTCATGGCCAAGTGTGGAACTGAACTTTAATCTCCAGAGTCATAGTCCAACAGTCAAACCACTACCATAACATTACACAATTTCAAATGCATGGCAGGGCTATTATTCATTCCAGTCCCCTTCCACTCTTTTCATTCCCAAAAGGCCCCTCACATTTTTGTTACTGTTCCATTCTCACAGAAGAATGATCTTGAACAGTCCTACAAGGAACAACCTTCCTTTCCATTGTTATCTCACCACCTGCATATGAGATCATTACTGCTCTACAATGTTATACTACTGCATAACCCATCACCCCAACTTCTAAACATATTATGGCAGGCAAGATGCCTAAGCAACTCCTGACAGTTGGCCATAGTGATTTAAAATGTGCAATGAGCTGCTTCTTTCGTTTTCAGCTTCTTCAGTTGTGTGACATACCATCCAAAGTTTTAGAAAGCAACATCATTTCAAAGTTTTGGCAAGAACAAAGGTTGCTATGACTTAGGCATTTAATTCTCAGACTACAGTTTATTCAGACTTAAAATGTTTAAGAATTATTAAAATATTAAAACTGATTGACTCTATTATTTTAAAGTGTTTATTATTAAACTATTAAAATGTATTTCTTTATTCTACATTTAAAACAAATTATAAAATATTTATGAAATACATTGTAATAAATAAATTTAAATAAATTACATTCTACATTTTAATCACATTTTCAGAGTGGATGAAAAACAAGATATGAAACATAGCAAATTAGCTAATATGTACGGATGAACTAAAATAGTGACTTTATAACATCAGATGAAGCAAACTAAAGGTAAATCAGCAAAACCTTATAGGAATGAAGAAAATGAAAGAAAAAAAAATCAGTGTTAGTTTTGTGTGTGTGCATTCAAAAACTTATTTGATGTATTTTTTTTTAAAAAAAAACTGTTGGTTTTTGTTTTTTTGTTTTGTTTTGTTTTGTTTTTTTGGACTTCTTCACAAATAATATTTTTAACCTGAGAGCTGTATCGCCACATTTAGAGAAATATGAAAAACAAAGGATCGCTGCATTCCTTTTTGCATGTTAATCTAAAAAAAAGTGAATGTCAGATTGCTTAAAAATATGGACTGAAAAAAAAATACCCAGGTATACCTTAGCACTGAAGTAAAGCATTTGGAACAGACAACATTCCATTCAAATGCATCTCCTCAATCATTATATCCTCCAGTTATGCCAGTTCAGTCAATACAATGCTTGTTTTTCTCTCTTTAATCTCCAAGGCCACCAAAGAGTACTGTCTGAAGTGTGCCATCTTCATAACAGCTGAATAATAGGTACAACATAATAGTCAGCAATAGGTTTTAAAGCCTACAAACAAGTCCTGAATTCTGCAATAATGTTCTGTCTCTTTCTGTGTGTATGTGTGTGTGCAAGCACTCCAAGTGCCAGAACTCCAAGACTGTGAAACCTTAAACCCCTGAAATTTGTCATGGGTAGTAAAGAGACGCTGGGGATATACTTCTCAGGGTTGTTTGATTGATTGATCATAGTCAATCTATCTGAAGTCTACAGAACCATTTTCACTCACTAGGTGGCGATCCTCTCTAACTTTCCCTAGCCATCAAAGAGAAAGCTGCAATCAGAAAATATTCATTTCTCCAGAGAATCTCTGAGGTGCTTCACACGCTGTTGTCCTCTGCAAGGACTTCTTCAGACACTGAAAAAGGAATTAGAAGAGAGAGAGAGAAGAGGGAAAAGATCCTGCTGCCTAATGTGCAGTAAGTGGAGAAATGAGAGCATGTGGAAAAGCTGACTAAGGTTTAGGATGGAAAGAAAACAACATCAGGAAGGAAGGAAGGTAGGAAGGAAGGAAGGAAGTTGTAAAGAAAAATAGAGGTGGCAAAGAGCACCAGGGAGGTGAGACAGACTGATTACTTGGGCATGTGTGTGAGGCAAGAGAAAGAAGACCTGGATAAGTATGAGGAGAGAAAAAAGAGCACCTTGGTTAGGTAAGGGGGGGCGGAGAACAGTTAACTTAATGGAGGGCAATGGTGTAGCTCGATGGTTGGTGGAACAGAAAGAACATGTAGGTGAGGAAAAATCACCAGAACTAGCAGGGCAGGACTACTGGGCAATCCTACCAGTTTTTAGAAAGCAGAGTACTTCTGCTTGCATCTGCTATAACAAAGTTGTTGTCTTTGGTAAGTGGTGTTCACAATTCCAAAGAAAATCTTGAAGACTTACAAATGAATGATGATAGTCAAACATCATCTGAAGCAGCTGCTGCTTTTGTGCTTGTTCATTGTTCGGCTATTATCTTGGATAAACAAGCCTGAGACAATAAACTTGAAATCTGAATTATCTAAAAGACAAAGGAGAATGTTTATATATCAAAAGCAAGAAGCTGAGACAAAACCATAGAGCAGAACCCCAGTATAAAAGACCAAAATCTTAGCTGTTCATCTACTCAGCAAGCTACCTTTTGCAATCCCGTGTGTTGTCTCAAATAAGTATGGATTTATACTTCCCTCTCAAACATAACTTCTTAAACTTTCAGCCTACAACAAGTTTTGCTCTTTCTCTCTGCCTTTAAAATACTGTATTTCTAAAAAGTCCTTCTTCTAAGATTTATAGTCTAAGGCTGTATCAGCATTGCAGAAATAATCCCATTTGATACCACTTTAACTGCCATGGATCAATACTATGGAATTCTGGAAATTGTTTTGTGAGACATTTAGGAGCTTATCCCATGGTGTTTTAATTAGTCTTACCTCTATCCAGATTAAATATTAATTCAGGCAGCATCCCAATCTTAGCAGACAGTTTTTGCCACCTAATTTGGCACCCAAATACATCCCAGATCCATCCCTGCTTCCAGAGCCGCTCCTCCCAGTTCTTTTCAGATCCAGCAGTTTTCTGGCTTGAGAAAATGGTCAGCAGAGTGCTCCTGGAAGCAGGGATGGACCCAAGCTGCATTCGGGCAGCAAATTAGGTGGCAAAAACCATCTGATATCAGGATGCTGACCAAATTAAGGTTTAAACCAGATAGAGGTAAGCCAAATTAAAACACCATGGGTAAGCTCCTTAGACTTCTTTGTCAGAGAGCTCTGGTTCCACAGCAAACCACATCCCAGAATGACATAGCATGGAGCCATGGCAGTTAAAAGTGCTGTCAAACTGGATTATTTCTGCATTATGGATGCAGCCTAAGACAATGGTTCTTAACCTGTTCTTATGACCTATTAGTCATACCTTACTTGATAAAAAGATAATACCGCTATTTCTTGTTGTATAACATAATCATATTAATCTAATATCTCTAATATATCTAATTAGCTTCGAATTAACTTCATGGTTAATGACAAGAGAGAAACTTTGCTATAACTATGTCAGCATTATATTCCAATGACAGCTATCAAGAGAACATAAAGTACTTGAAAGCTAAAACTTATATAAGCATTTACACACATACCACATACCACTGTTATATTATGAAATGTTCCAAGCACAGTTTTACCTGAAATCTTAAATAATAATTCCCCTTTAGTGGGTCATTTCCTAGAAGTTAAATTAATTTATAATCATGGTTTCTACAATCTAGTTCTTAATTGGTATTATAATAATTGAGTTTATAAATCTTTATTCATGTCCATCCTTCTTCTGCTTCTTCTAATATTTTTCTATCAATAAAGCTGTCAGTACATCCATTTGCATAGCTTCATCCAATTTAAATAGCAATTCCTCTTTTGATGGTAATTGAGCTTTCTTCCAGTATTGTGCATATAGAATCCTTGTGATTGTTGTCATATATAAAATTATTCACCTATTATTTTTTAACTTCTCCTTTTCAGAATCCGGTATCATATTTAAAAGGAAAAAAAGAGGATCAAACGGAAGGTTTACCTGAATAATTTCTGACATTAATTTGTGTCCTGAGAAGGAAAGTCATAATCTAGAGCATTTTTGCTAAACAACTTTTAATTTCTAACCAGGTTTTTCCATAGTTATTTACAAATAAGTCCATATTTCTCTTTGTTAGGATAATACCTAATATCTTATTTTCCTTTCAGTTTTAAACCCTGACATTTCCCTTAGTTCCTTTTCTTCTTCCAGCGCCATATTTTTCAATAATATTGACATTTTATTGTGATTGGTTTTAAATCTGGATACTTTTTCATATTCCTGGATCACACCTAGCAGTTGACAAATGCTCTTTAATGGATCTTCTAAATAGATAATTATATCATCTGCAAAGGCTTTAAGCTTGATCGTGTATTCTTTGATTTGAACCCCTTTATTAACTGTATCCTCTCCTATCTTGTTATTTAGGAGCTCTAAGCTTAAGATAAACAAGAGAGGGGAAAGTGGACACCCTTGTCTTGTGCCTCTTCTTATGTTAAACTGGTCATTTTTTTCTTCGTTAATAATTATCTGGGTCTTCTGTTCTTTATAAATTGTGCAGATCCAGTCTAAAAATTTTCCTCTCATATTCATTTTCTTTATGATTTCTATCAGAAACTGCCAATTGACCCAATCAAAGGCTTTTTCTGCATCAGGTAGAATCATAGCAAATTTTCTTTCGTTGCTGTGTTCAAAATACTCTATAATGTCTAAAGTTGTTCTTATATTGTCTCCAAGGTTTCTCCCCGGTAAAAAGCCATTTTGATCTTCGTGAACCTTAGATTTTTTTAAAAAATTCAGCCTTTCTGCAATAATAATAGTGAAAATCTTTCAGTCAGTATTGATAAGGGAGATCGGTCTATAGTTTTTTTAATGTCTTTTGTGTCTTTTTTGTTGTTTGGAATAAGTGTGATATAAGCTTCTTTCCATGTATCAGGAATCCCAAATTTTGAGATGTCATTTAATGTATGTTTTAGAGGTACAATCAACTCACTTCTCAGTTTCTTGTAGTAAACAGCCAGAAACCCATCTGGTCCTGGAGCTTTATTAAGTTTCATTTTTCTTATAGCTTTTGATATTTCCTTTAGATTTATTTCTTGATTTAAACTTTGTTGTTCTTCTTCATTTATTCCCAAAAAGTTTTCTTTCTCTAGGTATTGGGTTACTCTTTCTAACTTTTCTTCTTTATTATCCAATTCATTATAAAGATTTTCAAAATAGCTTCTAAATATATTTTAATGTTGTTTTGATCCATTATTCTCATACACTTATCTATTATTTCTGTGACAATTTTTTATCTTGTTCTCTTAATTTATGGACTTGTAATCTGCCCAATTTATTGACAGATTCAAAATGTATCTGTTTAATCTTTTTAAGTTTTCTTTCTATCTCTTTGGTTGCGAGAATTTTTAATTGTTTTTGCAAATCTTGTCCCTGTATTTTCAACTTTTTATCATATGTTCTCTTCCATTCTTCTTCTTTTACCTTTAAGTCTTCCATTACTTTAGTTTTTACTTCTTTTTCTTTTCTTTTTTTGAACTGCTTGCTGTTTAATCAGTAGTCCCCTGATTACTGCTTTGCTTGTGTCCCAGATCTTTTTATTTTGCATCCCCTCTGTTGTGTTTTCTTTAAAGTAGTTGGTAAAAGCTTCTTTAATTATTTTTAGATTATTTTCATTATTAAGTAAATTAGTTGGTAATTTCCAATTATAATCTGTTTTTCCCCCCTTAAGTTGGATCCTTACTGGATTGTGATCGGAAGTATGTTTGGGTAATACTTCCATTGATTATATCCATGGAAGTAGTCTTTTAGCAGCGTAAATTAAATCTACTCTTCAGAGTGAATCGTGAACTTCAGAATGGAATGTAAATCCTTGTGTGTCTTTGTATTTATATCTCCAAATGTCTGAAAGTTCATATTCTTGAATTAAAGAAAAGAAAGATTGTAGCAATTTCCTTTGATTTTTATGGATTTTCTTTCCGCTGTGTGTGGTTCTGTCCAACGCTGGTTCTGGTACAGCATTAAAATCTCCTAACATGAGTATATTATTATAGTTAGTTTTTTTTTTTAGTTCTTCATGAATCCATTTGCAGTAGCCTTCTCTGTTTTCAGAAGGAGCATAGATGCCCACAACTGGGATAGTTATAGCCTTTAGTTTCATTTCCACAGCTATGTATGAGCCGTCATTGTCATTAAATATCTCTTTAGCTTGAAATTTCTTGTTAAAGTAGATTGAAACACCCTTTCTGATAACTGATGAGAAGCAGTTACCTAGTTTTGGATTTCTTATATATGGGATGCCTTTTTCTCTTATTTTAGTTTCTTGCATTCATACAATGTCATAGAATCATAGCGGTTGAACGAGACCACTAGGGCCATCCACCAACCCTCGCTGCAGGAAATCAAATCAAAAGCATCCCCTGACAGATGGCCATTCAGCCTCTGTTTAAGACCTCCAGAAGGAGACTGCTATACCCTCCGAGGATATTCCACCTGTCGAACAGCCCTTACGGTCAAGTTCCTCCTAATTCAGGGGAATCGTTTTCCTGGTAGCTTGCTCCATTTCCGGGTCCCTGCGCTCGGACAGCGAAAACAGCTTGCTCCCGTCTTCATAGACAGGCCTTTCAATATTAAAAGGGCTCATATCACCTTTAACCTTCTTTTCTCCAGGCTAAACATCCCAGCTCCCTAAGTATTCCCATGGGCATGGTTTCCAGACCCTTCAACATTTTTGTCGCCCTCCTTTGGACACACTCCATTTCTTAATGTCCTTCCTGAATTGTGGTGCCCCAGAACTGGACACAATATTCCAGGTGGGGCCCTGAACAAAAGCAGAATACAGGGCACTATTACTTATCTTGATCTAGACACTCATACGGAATCGATCCCTCAATACTTCTCTAAGTTTACTGAATCCGCTCTCCTAAAGTCTAGGATGCATGTCCTCTGATCTATGCATGCTTCTCCCTTTCCACTGATTACAAACTCCAGGAGAACATGTCACTTCCACCTAATGATCCCACACTGCACCCAAGTAACCAGTCATCCTTGTTGGTAGGATCAGATCTAAAATAAGCTGACCCCCTTGTTGCCTCTTCCACCTTTGGCCATGAATTGTCTTCCAGGCAAGTGAGGAATTTGCTAGGCCTTGAGGATTTGCTGAGTTTGACTTCAGCAAATATCAGGATAGTTGAAGTCGCCCATCACTACTACATCTCTCTTTCTGACTGTGTGGTCATCTGTTCTAGCAAGATATCAGCAATTCCTCAGTCTGACTTGGGGACCTGTAGTAGACTCCACCGTAACATGCCTTGTTGTTTCCCTCCCCTTTAATTTTTACCCAGTGCTCCACCTGGCTTCCATGATTGATGTCCAGGATCTCTTCACTGGGTGTAAATGTATCCTCAGTTTCTCTAAATAATGAAATCACACTGTCTTTTAAATTTGGAGTTGATACCCTTCACATTCATGATGTTATTTTTAGTGCCATTACTGTACTGATTTATAATACAAAATATTTTTTCTTCTATGTGCCACCCCTTCCGCCCACTTGTTTTTTTAATTACTTAATAATTAATTAATTTCCTCTTTTGCTTTTAAACAGAAAAATTCCAAGGTGAATATGTGTTATAAACTGGACTTTTTTATAATGATCTCAAATGAAATAAGTCTTATTCCAGTTTACCGCCGTATTTCCTAGTCCTGTCTTTACCAATTTCTTTTTCCATTAACTTTTTTCTCCTCTGTCTCTTAAACTCATCATGTCTCTTCCGGTTTATTGTTTTCTCCTTGTTAGATCTATCTTTGAAGTTGTTTGATCTCCTTTCTTTGTACTGGGTTGTTGTTTTGTTTTACTTCTTCTCTTTCTTTTTTTTCTTCAGTTTAATTCCATGTTTCTAGGGATTCTTGTTGTCTATTGGTATCTTTTTGACTGTAGTAGAAGAAAGACTTTCTATTCTCTCCCCATCTGTAGTTTATGTTTAAGGATTTGAGTAATTGTGTCAAAGCTTGTATTTATATCTCGCCCATCAGAATTTGAGATGGTATGCCTATATATTTAACCTCATTTCATCTAAATACATTTAGTTTCATAACTGTTTTGTAAATAGATCCCTTATGATGTCTGTGACATCACGAGAGTGCTTTTTTCTTTAGATTGCATTGTGTTCACTCTGAATGCCTATTGATCTCTTAATTCCATCTTCTCTTTGTACTCCAATATATTCTTGCTAATTTGTTATTTTTGTTCAAACAAATCTTCCTTGAGGTTTTCTAAATTTCCCCAGAATTTCAGGCATTTCTTTTTCTATCATATCATTCTCCATTCTGTATTTTTGGGGTGTTCCTGTTTTGTTTACAATCTCTTTAGTAATGTTTCAATTCTGTAGTTCTTTCTTTGATGCATATCCACTTCTTTTTGAGTTCTATTAATGTCTGGGTCATTCTCTCCATTTCCCCCCAAAAAAGTCCAGCACTTTTTTCATGTTTCTTATCTCGCCAGCCCTTGTCTCTTTTTTTTCTTCTGATCTCTGCTACATTCCTTCCAATGGCCTTCATTTCTTAATTCTTTCATTTATTTTCTTATTTTTCTCACTTCATCTAGTAGCTGAATAGTGGGATCTATAGTTTTAAGGCTATCCTCCATTCATTCCCTCTGTGGTTGGAGTGTAGACTGTATATATGTTGTTGTTGTTTTTTGCTGTAGTCATGTTTTCTAATTTCCCAACCTTGCCAAGAATGATAAGTCAAATCATGTAAGAGAAACAATGAGATTAAGAAGCATTAGTAATAATGATATGAATTTGAAGGCTTTCATGGCCAGCATCCATAGTTTTTTTGTGGGTTTTTCAGGCTATGTTCTAGAACACAGCCACATAGCCCAAAAACCCACAAAAACTAATGGTATGAATTGTTAACTGATTCTTATTTAAGTTCAGTAGATCAATACTAAAATAGATATTCCAATTATTCAAATCCTAATCAATTAACAGTATATCAATCAACTATTATTGGTTGATTTTGAAAATCCCCAACATGTTGTAATTGTTGAACTAAATATATAAAGCTTTATATTCTTTAAGCATTTTAAGTTCCCTTCCCTCCCTTTGCTTCTTATACCATTTTGGTATTATAAAACAGACATATCCCACAGCCCCCCCAAAAAAAAATGAGAAAGGAAAAGATAATTTGAGTAAGGTTAGAGAGCATCCTCAATTGCAATAAAATGCAATCAGTCACATCAGTTACAAGTAAATATAACAGTAAGTGTTTTTTATTATTATTATATTATTATTATTATTTACTTATATAGTACTGTAGATTTGCACAGCACTGTACATAAAAACAACAAATAGAAAAGAGTCAACCTGCCTATGGCGTACAATCTAAGAAATGATAGGATAATACAAATAAAATACATAGCAATACAAGAAATGGTTCAATAAAACTGGCAACAAAAAGAACATCAGCTAGCAAGTGACAATCACGCAATGTCTGGGAACGCTTCTCTGAACAGGATGGTCTTCAACTCCGTTTTGAAGCTGGTTAAAGAAGTGATGGCTCTTGCTCGCGAGGGAAGAAGGTTCCAGGAGTGAGGGGCAGCAAGTGAAAAGGGGCGAATCCTAGATGGGGCAGAGGAAATCCTGGCCTGGGACAGCTGATTTTGACTACCAGAACGGAGGGCCCGTGTGGGAAGGTGAGGAGAAAGAAGGTATGATAAATAAGGGGGGCAGCCCATGGAGGGCTTTAAACGTCGACAGCAGGAGCTTATACTGAATACGGAAAGGGAGGGGAAGCCAGTGAAGGGGGGCCAACAAAGGAGAGATATGGTCAGAGCAGTGGGCAGATGTGATAATGCGTGCAGCTGAATGCTGGACAGAAATTAAAGGACGGAGGTGAGAAGGAGGAAGCCCAGCCAGGAGGATGTTACAGTAATCAAGTCGTGATACCACCAGGGCATGGACCAAAATCTTGGCAGTAGAGGCAGAGAGATATGGCCGGATTTTGGCAATATTGTATAAAAAGAATCTACAAGCCTTGGCTGTGGTCTGGATCTGAGGGGTAATTGTAAACTTAATAAGGAAAAATAGAAGTAATGTATCCAACTGTATCTAATTCAACAGTCCGGCAAAATTCTTCTACTTTGTTTAATAGTTCAAAGCTTATCAGTATTTTCTTCTTTATTTCTTTAGTCCTTTCTTTATTTCTTTAGTCTTTTATACTGTTTTCCTTTTGTAACAGTTCCAGCTGCAATTAAGTTTGATAAAGAAAATACAAATATTCTAGGTGTTGTCCTGAATAAGTCTGTTTCCCTTCCTCAAGACATCCTTCACATTAGTTTAGTAAATTTGTAGTCAGGTTCAGTACAATCCCCCCCCCCAAAGCAAAGTGGAGAAGTGATGGGAAAGCTGTTTAAGTATTGTCATGCTTGCTTTCCTCCCCTCTTGTCCATATCTGCAGCCACTTTTCTCACTCTCCTCTTTCTCCTCATTCTAACACACTCTCGCTCTTGGATTTATTTAATTCCTTTAGTTATGGTCATGTATTTGCAACCAGCTGTATTGCTTTACAGCAATTTACAGCATTTTCTCTCTCTACTGATTTGTATAGCAATGTTCATAGTAACTCCCCGGTTTCGCTCCTTCTGTCCTGCTTCTAGGCTGGACCCTATGACATCTCCGAGCATCTCCCAAAGAAGGCTCCAAGCAAGAAAAGAAAAGAAAAGAATTATTTATTAAGAAGTAGAAGTCCTAAAGGTAGGTAACTATGACTGACCCCTTGAACCTGATCCAAAAGAAAAGAGAAAACGAAAGCTTCATTTTGGCTTCGGCGTCTTGTTGTCCTTCCCTAAACCAGCGAGGGACAGTGATGTGTGGCTCTGGTTCTCCAGTCTCACTTGGTGATGGTACCAGCATTAATGCAGTCCAGTGTGCTTTCTCTGAAATCCAAGTAGACTCCTGACAAACCTCTGTAGTAAACTCCTCTTAACGGAGGAGTTATGGATGGGCTTGTGGTGTTCCCCTTCCTCCATTTACCATCACTGTGGAGGAGGTTAGGTTATGAGCAACTCGTACCTCCGTCCTCCTACTGCACCATCTAGCCCGGAAGTGTCAACCACTTCAGTCTTGAAACCTGTTCCAGCAACTCATTCATCCCTTCAGAGAAAATCCAGGAAGGGTTCAGGGTGCTGCAAGGGGAGAGGGGAAATGTGTTTCACTCCCCCAGGGAATATGTACCATTGAATACAATGCACAAAATCAATTTCTTGCTTTTACTGTACTATCTGCTAAAGAAAGGCAAGAGTCTCACTTCTTTTGTTATAAGTTAACTGCATGCATGTCTGTAATTTTGGTGGTAGGATTTGCATATACCTTTGGTCCTTTGTACTTCACATCTTAGCACTGGTCTCTAGCACACCATCCCATAACATCATCTTATTTACAAAATGAAAGGTAGAAAAAATTACATGTATGATGCAGCCTGTAATCCTCCTGTATGGAAATTGAAAAGTGTGCACTGCCAGATTGACTGACTTCTGAAAACCTCTCCTTTTTAAAAAATATTTTAGCACCCATCACATTTTAGTTAGCTTTTAGCAAAATGTAAGTGCACAACCTCAGCATAACAGCATGCACTATACAGTTATTATACTGTTCCTAATGACAACAGCACTTTTCTAGGTATAGAAAAATGAAGAAATATAACCCACAGCATTGCTATTGTCCAACTAAAAGCAGATATTCTTCTTCAGACAGAGAGCTAACTCAATGATGAATTACTATACTGTGATGTATGTTTCTGAGAATTAGAGAAGAAGAAACTAAAGCCAGCACCAAGTGAGGAAGCATGATAGATGGGTTGGAAGAAAAAGAGGAACATTAAGAAATGCTACAGATCCCTTGCAGAAGTGGAAATTAATGGTTCCCTGTCACATAACCTGACATTTCTAGCTGTGGTATACCTAGAATATATATGATGGATAGTCCAGTGGGTTGAATCAGATAAGGGTACTCCAAAGTTATGATAAGCTGAAATGTAGTGAGGCAGAATGTTGGGGATTTTGACAAACATGCACACAATGCGATGCCCTCGTCTTATTGATTTATCCAGGTAGAAATTGGGGACAAAAGCAAAGGTTTTTACAACATGGTGCCTCCCCACCAGTTCATTCACAGTGAAAGCAGTGTCCTTTTCAGGTTTGGTTTCATAAAACTGTCATGTACCCAAACTTGACTGGCAATATTGGAATGTAAAACTTAATTTGCATCATACATCTGATGTGGTGCAGGACCCAGAGTGTCAGATTTAAGACAAGTCATATTGTCAGGAGTTACATTTTAAATTTGAAAAAATAGAACAAGGCCACCTAGGCCTGATTTTCTCTCTTGCATGATTGTTCTCAAAGTTTTTGATATTGCAAATTTGTAGCTGTGCACTTGGACAAGGTAGTTCTGAGAGATGTGACACAAATTAGGCCGCCATGTCTCCCTCTGTTCTCTGCCTGTATCCAAACGAGAGATGGAGGAGAATTTCATTTAGTCTGCATTTTCAAGCAGACATAATTTAAAATTCCCAGACTGAGCTGCAGATCAGAAACCAGTCGGGTTTTACACTTCTCAGAATTTTCCAATGCAATACTCAGCTCAAAAACAGTGTGTAAAAATGTGCATGTTAGGATAAGTTGTATGCCAGATGTGTATACTAGAGAAGGTTACGTATAAAAATGTGAATATGGGGGAGGGGTGTATTTATATGTTTATATACATTCATTTTTATATCCCATTTTGTATCAAAAGAGTTCAGGGCTGTGTACAGAGAAAATCAATACAAACAGGCTAAAACAATTAGAAACAATAAAAATAATTTAAATAGACTAAAAATACATTAAACTGATTACCAAGTGAAAAGATATTTTGAAGACAAACAGTTTTAGTACATTTGCATAGCATTTGAAGTAAATCAGTGAGACTCAAAGACTTTACTAAATAGCCACCTTTTCACCTGGTACCTAAATGAAGCCAACATTGTTACGAATCAAATCTCCAAAGGGAAGACATTCTGCAGTTGAGGCACCACAGATGAGAAGGCCCTTTTCCATGTCCTCACACAGTGTACCAATTCCCTAGTGGAACACAGAAGAGACCTCAATCTTGGTTTGCTTACACGACTACTTACAAAACACTAAGAGAAACTTAATATGAAAATTGCTGCACATTTGTGTTGGTTTTCTTTTTTAAAATCACAAATAAATTTGGGCAGAATGAGCTACTGCCTGAATAGATGCAAGATTGACATGAATTGGGAGAAACCTGATTTGTTCATCCTTAAAGCAGACAAGAGCTTGGACAAGTTACTTTATTGGAACTACAGGCAGAGGGATTCTGTGAGTTTTGATCCACTGCAAAAGGTGCCCCCCCCCCCAAAACGCTGGTTCAAACACAGATAGTGAAGCTTTTGCCACCAAGACATATCTCCTGTATGCCAGTGAGTACAATAACAACCAGAAAGGACAGTGCTAAATTTTAATGCTAGAGCAATGGGGATGCCTGGCCTTTTAAGTCATTTTGACCTGTACATTTTGTCCGTTACTTGCTGGAATTGTATGTACTTGTTAAAAGAGACCTTACAGGAGGAGTCCTATCTTTCATTGCATGTACTTCCCCTGAAGAAATGGTCTTTGTGACATTTGTGAAGTCTCCTTTAATTGTTGCTAATCTTGTATATGTGGAATCGTGAGAGTACTATGTGCACTGAAGGGGAAAGTGGGTTCATGTGTATCCCAGAGTGTATTTGCATAAGACATTACATTTTAAATAACTGGTTCTTGCCATTTAAAACACTGTAACCTTAAAATTAGCTATGTATCAAGTTTGGATTGTTAAGAATGGCCTTTTTACTGGATCAACTTTTTTGCCTCCAGATTAAGCATTAATCTACTTAATATTGAAATAAAAATATACAGAAACTACATCTAATATTTGTGAGGCAGAAAGCCTATTATTAGTTCAGAGAGGAAAAAATAACCTATACAAAGCCAATAAAAGTTTTCTTTTAACATTAAATTACAGTTCAGTTCTTCACTTGGAGATGAATCTCAAGGCATTTTGTTATATTTTTAGCCACATTTAATATCAACTTATTTCCCTGACATGAGTACAGCCATCTGTCAGATTTGCTTCTGGAGTTCAGAAGTGAAATGTATAGCAAATTTAGAAATTACAGACTACATTATGACCTCTGTAAAAAGCCATTTTATAGCTTTTGTAAAAATTAAAAGCGAAATCTTTGTGATTTTATAGACTGGTGTTTGTATGAATATGGGAAACTTAACATATGATTTAGGATGCAGTGATATCCATGGAACAATACTGCTTCCAGACTTTTTCTTGTGTAAACAGCAGAACCCAGCTCCCCCTCCCAGCTTTCAAATGTCTTTTTGAACAATTAAGACACTATTTCTTGCCCTATCCATCCACACAACATGGGACCTTAACACACTTGGGGGGGGGGGGTTGCAGCTCAGCTCCGCAGTCACTCCTGTTCTAGCAATGCTAAGCATGATGTTTTTTCACACCAGATCCAGAGTCACTCCTGTCTAGCAATGCAAATTAAGGTTAAAACGTGATGTTTTACCATACCTGGTTGCCTTTCTGTTGCCCTTCCAAATCAAGGGGGAAGTGAAGTCAGTTCTATTCCAAGCAAGTCACATGATGCGGATTCAAGCAAAGCAGAGTGAGTGCACATGGTATTACCACACTGGAGGGTTAAAAGATTTGAATCGGCACCCTTGCACATGCTCAGTGGGACTCTGGGTGCTGTCCTACTTCCCTGCCCCCTCCTTAGCTGTCATCCTTCATTGGGATAAAGAAGCAGTCAGGGGATGATGGGGTTGCAGGGGGTCACTGGGGCCAGGATCGGGATAAAGTAGCAGGCAGGGGATGATGGGATAGGTCACAGGGGGTTGCTGGGGCCAGGACTGGGATGCAGAAGAAAGCAGAGGATGATGGGATAGGTCGCTGAGGGTCACTGGGGCCAGGATTGGGATGCAGGAGAAGGCAGGGGATGGTGGGATAGGTAGTTGGGGGTCGCTGAGGCCAGGATTGGGATGCAGGAGAAGGCAGGGGATGATGGGCAAGATGGGATGGGTGGCAGGGTGGCAGAGGGAGCGAGATGGGGTGAAGGAGGAGGAAGGGGATGACGGAGCAGGGCACAGGGAGCCAAGGGGGGTGACATTGGAGTGGTTTTCCACACCTGACCAATTTGAAGAGAAATCAAAGTGAGCTTGAATGCGAATTCTATGAATTCCCTTTTTTCTGAATTCATCAAAATGAATAGTCACTTTGGAATCACTGTGGAAGCACCACGGAAGGAGCTCCCATAGAAAGGAATGGCGTCTGAAAATACATTCACGTTATGACATGAATGCACATCGTTGGAAGGGCAGTCACGTCAGAACTGACCTGCAAAAGCTCTAAAAATCCTAGTGTGATAAACCTCACGGTTCCTGAAACAGGTTGCTTGACCCTGCTGCATAAAGTATGCACTTCACTTTGCAGTTTGACCTGCTTGCTTTCTGCTTTTCTCTTTCTTTAAAGTCACAGGAGTTCCATCTAGGAGTGTGTGGAATGGCAAGGGAGGGGTAACTGAGTTCATTTCTAAATTTCTTTTGAAAATTCATTTTTATTCATTTCCAAATATCTTGGCAATTTGTGATATGCTAATAGGAGTCTGGGTATTAAATCTGAAAGTCATATTTAAGTGAATCAAGTTATGTTAGATGCAGTGCCTTACATTTATCTTGGAAATGATACTTTTATAGATTACACCTCCCAGAATCTTCCAGCCACTGTTGAATTCTGGGTGATGTACTCCACAGAAATAATTTTCCCAAGTTCTTTATTTTATACAAGCAATGGGATCACATTTTACACCTCTGGGAGGCCAGGGACAAACCAATGTGGTATACAGCGCTTACATAAGGCAATGGTTTGGAAGTTCAGGTAGGAAGCTGGTGAAAGAACCATTGTCTGAGGTGATACCTTGGCTTTGCCTGCAGAATTCCCAGCTCATATCAACCTCTGTACTCATGGGGAAATTTCACTATTGTCTCAAAACATGGAAATTACAAGTAAGGCCAGCCATTGCCCTATCTAGGGAGTCACTGTACTCTGAGAGTATTTTCAGATGAAGATTTGATGTAAGGAGATCAATACTTTGATTTCCTTTAATTTCTCTGAAATCTGGCATTTTCTTCCTGTATTTTTTTCCCTATTGTGTTGCAAGAATTGAAAATGAGAGTCTAGGAGGGAGGAGTTGCATGCACAAATGTTATTACACTAATTTTCCATTTATTTATGTATTTAACTTAATTCATGTATTTTCTTCCATTGTTTATATATGTGTGTGCATTTGTTTTATATTATGTTATTTTATAAATGTGCACATTTTAGCTGTTCACATTTTAATTGTTTTTATTCCTTTGAAATTGCCTGTAAGGCTTGTGAGGATGCCAGTTATCTAAGGCATGTGCTCCCCTTCTCCCAATGAGTTTCAAGAGGTGCAAAAAGGCTACTTTCATTGAAACTGTCAAATCCGACAAAATTATTTTTTCTCTTTAGTTTGAGCAGAGCTTGATCTTTCAATTAATCCTTCAAGAAAGAGTGGATATTTTTGATAGCTTCATACTGAAGAGGCAGCATGTTCCTGTCTTGAAAACCACAATGCCTTGAAAGATATTTCTTGTGTTTTCAAGGTTCCAAACACACACACAAAAGCCACAATCAATTACTTTAAAAGTAATACAGTATTTTAAAGAAAGGAAAGCACTGAGGAGTATAGTTGCACCTCTCAGACAATATACATTCTTCTTCTATTACAAAGGATTCAGTATCAGTATCCATTGGTTACTTCCCCTCCATGAAACCATTATAGGAAATACTAGAGTTACTGTTAAGAAAACATTGAGCCTTTTATGAATTACACAATGGAATCCAAGAAAGATAACTTCAGAAGCTCCTGACACTGTGGGAGGTCCCAAAAGTCTGGGCACAGTAGCCTTTTTATATTTTGGAAATTCTTTCAAAAATTGTCCTATTCTGTGTTACACACACACACACTTTTTATACAGAAGGATTTGAAGGAGCTGATGGCACATATGACTTTAATTAAATGATCAAGGCTAGTTTTCAGAAGACGTTATTAAGAAAAAAGTCATCAGTGTGGGATATTTCTTTTTCCCTGTGCTTTGATCTCCAGTTCTTCTCCCTCAGCTTCTTAAACATGGTATCCACAGGACAAAGCTAAATTAAATCATAATAATATCAGTATTATCATGACTGTAAATATTTCTTTTTTTATTATTATTAATGGCCAAAACTAAATCACAGAACTCCTTTTGTCAGTGTCTCACTATGATGGCTTTAATTCATGTAATAAGGGGCATATGACTGTGATCTACTTTGCCCCTCTGCAGCTTCTATGAGATCCCAAGGCCCACCCTAGAGGCTATAAAATCTCCTGGAACAGTTTTCTGGGTATCTATACTGGAAGGAGAAAGAAAGAAAGGCCTGCTCCAGTAGCACTGTTATATTCCAGTTTCCCCAAATATGCTGTATTATAAACATTTATATAATACTGCAAATTGAGTACAGGATGCAGGATTTCATACCATGGAAATCAATCCAAATCACAGAAGTCAAGAAAACTAGAATCATTGAATCATAGAGTTGGAAGGGGCTTCATGGGCCATTGCATCCAACCCCCTGCTCAGTGCAGAATCTCCAGCTGAAGCATCCCCAGCAGGTTGCTGTCCTGCCTTTTTCTGAAGACATCCAGAGGAAGAGACCCACCATTTCTCTAGGCAATTGGTCCCAGGCCAAACTGCTCTCACTGTCAAGAAGTTCCTTCAATATTGAGTCAAAATCTGCTTTCCTGTAACTCTAAACCATTAGACCTGGTCCTACCTGCTGGAGCAAAATATAACAGGCCTGCCCCCTCTTGAAAATTACTCCTTGTTGTAAGAAATAAATATTTTTGAAGAAAGTACCAGTCCAATGCAACAGATTTATTTTCTTCCTTAATAATACCCTCCCATGTTTTATTTCTATTTCTCCTCAACATTAGTCTCTTCTACACTCCCACTACCCCTCTACCTCATAGCGATTGTTTTGTTTCCCTGCAAGAAAACACATAACAGCACAGAAAAGGATGTGTTCCTAATAAAAACAGCTGATGCTTGGGGCTGCTTTTGTGTGCTGTACATAAGTTGGAGAGATGGCATCTAGAAACCCTTGTTGGTTGGTCAGGAACCTAGACTGTTTATGTGCCTACTAATTAATACAAACATGTCCTATGTACATCTATTTGTTTGTAAAATCCATTTCACTTAGTTGAGCATGTCGTGCTGGGAATGAGGCGTGAATGTGATTTCAGTATCTCACCCAGACTTGGAGATACTAGGCACAAATCAGGAAGCTGAACCAGACAACTCATGGTGAAGAAAATTTATTTACAAGTGATAAGAGAGGCTATATACAGATGCAGGAACATAAACAAACAGACAAAGTTCCTTATACTGCAAACAGTAGCTCTCTCTCAGTATCTCACTCTAGCTCACAGCAGTAACTCACAATAACTCACCAACTCTTTAACCCACACTAGTTAACCCACATTTGTTTACATTAGCCAGTCTATTATACCCTAGGCTGAAGCAACTCTTCCAGCCCATGGCATAATACATTACCACATACTGCTGAGTCATTTCTATCACATATAATACAATCCACATCTTGGTGTCTGGCCACCTCAAGGACATTTACCTACATTTCCTGGCCTTGTCATACACACCACACACCATCATGACTTAGCAATTCTCTAGATGTTAATTTTCCATAGCTAAATGGGTGACATGAGTATATGAGTAAATTCATCAAAGGGCTAAACCACATACCCAAGACATGTATTTCATAATTTTTTGCTTATGGTTTGAAACCAATTTCCAAAAATCCTAGATTCACAACAAGCATCTACCTCCTTCTCTCAGCTCCTTCCCTCCTCTTAGCACCCAGCTCAGCTCCCAAGAAGCCTATAGAAGACAAAACGGAACTTTCACATTTTGGAAACCCAGTAAAGATTAATACTATTGCCCTGTTAAACAGGATGCATGGTACCTTCTGGCATTTTATCCTGTTTTGCCCATGTACTTTGTTCTGCTGCATTCCCCCACCCCAACACACACCTTATTCTGTCAGAGAATTTTATTGCTTTTCCAAGGTGTTGAAACTATTTCTGGACTAGGCTGAGTAGCTTCAATAATGTCTATAAAACACAGAATATTTCCTGCAAAATCACGCAGTGCACTACCCTAAAGTAAGGGAGACACCAGCTACATTTCACATGACTAGAAATCTTTTGTGTACATGTTTGTTACATAACTGAATGGAGAGAGACATATTCACATACTAATGTACACCCAGGGCTTCAGTCCTGAGCACACTAATTTGGAAGTAAGGCCCATTAAATTAAATACAACTTACTTCCATGTAAATACACATATGGCTGCATGGTAAGGCTCCCACACTGGCATTTGACTTTAGTTAAAGCTATCATAATCTTAGCGGATTTTTTTTTTAGGGAAACCTTGGTTCTGGCAGAAATTTCTTTGAGGCTGTCTTCCTCAGCGAAACCAATGTTTTTGCTTTTGAGATGAGAAGTTGAAGAAAATTGTTAGAATTTGAAGAATATCTATGTAAAGAATACTTTCCCTAGGGAAGCATGCTTGGCCCTAGCATAGTTGACATTTTAACAACAGGCAAGTATTTTTTTCTTCTTCTTATTTCATAAACCTTTAATTCAGTTTGATCTGTTATCTGAGCTAATATAATTTTTTATGTGTTTTTATGGTTCTTTTATAGGTTGAATATTGTCAATATATTTTTGTATTCTTAAAAAACACCCTTTTGGTCCTGAAATGTTGTAAGTTTAGGTTTTTACAAGTGGAAGCTGTTACTTCACCAGAAGCCTGCCAGAAAGGAAGGAAGGAAAGAAGGAAGCAAAGAAGGAAGGAAGCAAGGAAGGAAGGAAATACGGTTTTGCCACTATATCTGACAGCATCAGTGTAGGATTCCTCTCAGTGTTAGTCACTACTGAGTTGTTATTGATGCTGTGTACTTCAAGTCATTTCTGACTTATGGTGACTCTGAGGCAAACCTATCATAAGGTTTTCTTGGCAATCTTTGTTCAGAGGGAGTCTGTCAGTGCCTTCTGAGGCTAAGGTGATTATCGCACTGCATTTTGCCCATAGGATAGATGTGGGATTTAAAAGTAAAAAAGGGATTTTACCACACTGACTCATAGCCGGGCAGTATGCACCCCTTATGCAATCTGTGCTTCTCTGGGCTTCTTGCACAGTTTTTCAAACATGGGCTTTTCCTAGGTTTAAAAAACTGCACGAGAAGCCTGGAGAAGTGTAGGTTGCATACTGCCCAACAATGGGGCAGTGTGGTAAAAATCGGTTTTTGACTTTTAAATCTGGCATCTATCCCATGAAAGAAGTGGAGTGAAATAATCTCCTAAGAGAATATGACTTGCCCAATGGGTTTCTATGTCTGAGTAGGGATTTGAACCCTGCTCTCCCTCAGTCCTAGCCCCAAGATTTAAGCCACTACATTGTTCTGGCTCTCACTATGGGGTAGTGCAATATTTATGGACAAGCTAAGTAGGCTATAGTTTAGGATCTGAGATTATGTTTTAAAATGGAATTCTAAATTTCACATTATTGTTAGAATATAATGCTATGGCACATCTTAAGCTTGAAATAGATTTAGGCCCATGGTCTCATTTGGAGATCTCTCCTAGCCCTGCTAATTGAAAATGCCATGGATTAACCCTACAAGGACCTACCATCTGAAAGCATGAACTGCAATCCCATCTACTAAAGCAGGAGAAATTATATTGTATACCACAAGACACATATGTAATTGCAATGCACTACAAGCTACCATTACGTCTATAATTGCAAAAGAATCTCTTTAGTGGTTTTTTAAAAGACTTGATACCAAGACCCTGTTATTCTTGGTATTTAGTTAAGAGTAGTGCTTTGATGCCACATTTTTTCCAACAATGGGGGATGGATGTGTTTTGTAAGCCCCCTATTTGAAAAGGCAAAATATCTTTGTCCAAACTGCACCATTTGAATGCAGAATGTGATAGAATCTTGGTTTTATCAGCCTCAAGTGAGGGCACCATTCCTGAAAACATTCCTGCCTTAACAATGAAGACAACTAATGGATTATATACCATTTCTGGGGAAAAAAATATTATTTCCATTGTAGAATGTCATGAAAGACTTGAAAGTGAATCACTTTGGAACATTAATCAAGAGCATCAACTCTTTCCCACTTCTGTGCCTGGTTGCATTGCAAAACTGCCATCCAAATAAGAAAAATTCATAGTGCATTTATAGCACATATAGTTTAATGGGATTAACTCCCAGATATGGGAGTATAGTACTGCAGCTGCTGACTTTCATGGGGAAACATTTAAATTTCCATATAGCAACAATGACTGGGTACTAAGCCAATGGTATTTTGACAATGGGTTAGAGTCCCACTATATTACCACACTACACTCTTATAGTTCTGCTATTCTACTTTAACTGTTCTGGCTGCCTCCTGTTGCATTCTTGGATTTGCAGTTTAAGAAGGGAGATTTAGAATTTTCAGCCAGAGAGCGCATAAGCCCCACTGAACTACAAGCTCCAGAATGCAACATGAGACAGTCAGAGCAGTAAAAAATGGAATAGCAGCAGTAACAATGGAATAGCAGTGTGGTAGTGTGGTTAGTGATCCCCAAAGTTTGGTCCTCCAGGTGTTTTGGACTTCAGCTCTCAGAAGCCCCAGCTAGCTTTACTAACAGTCAGGAATTCTGGGCAGTGAAGTGCAAAATATGTGGAGGACCAAAGTTTGGGAACCATTGGGTTAGACACTTTTTCAGCCATTTCCCATACTTATAATATAGTTCTCCCTGAGTATAATTCTTTTGGAAATTGCTCTTGTGATAGAATCTTTTGGAAAGGCTCAGAGAAAATAAGATGAAAGACTTACTTTGAACTAGAGTAGTGTGTTTTGGTACAAGGGGCAGGGCCAACTCTGATTCTCCAGATCTATCTTTTTATGATTGCTCAGTCCCCTCTGCAAGGTATTGCCTAGGCAACACTAACACTACCTTCCCCTCATGCTGCACTGCCTTGAATTGCTTTGGATCAGCCAGGATGGCCAAAAGTAGTCTCCTACACTCCCATATTTTGGCTGTTCATGATTTTCCTGATTTTCCTGCCCTCCTGCGTAACAGCCACACACAGCCTCTAGCCACCAAACTGACTTCAAAGCTGCTTTAACTGAGTAATTTGCACTCAGTTACCTCAACAGTAAGGACAGGGAAAGAGGAGAGGCAGGGACAAGAGTAAAAGAATGAGGTGCTGCCATCAGAGCTCTGCCCTGCTTCAACAGATTGGCTGGCATCCACTTGGTTAAGCTAGAGAAGACCATTCAATCAATTGCTGAAGGGTCAGTCAACAATGTCACCCCCAAAGGTGGGGGGAATCCCCCCCCCACAACTGTGTCAGCTTCTCTTTTAAATGTTGGGGAATTACTTAGCTCAACAAAGCTTGTGAGAGGCTGGGTAACACTGTGGATTGTTTTCATCTATTTGTGCCAGTACTAACTGATGGAGGACTCCAGGTTTGGTGAATGAAGAAGATATTTATTTAGAAATATGCAAAAGTGCAACCAAACACACAATAGTAGAAATAGATAGATACACCATTCAGAACTAACCAGAATAGAGGTATATGGAAAGTGGATAGCAGAGATTTAGAGGGGGATAATATGTACCTGTTCTGGAAAGGAGAGCATGGAAAGCAGGATGTGGCTCAGATGAAGTTTGAGGTTGACATAGCAAGTGCTTTGTGTACACTGAGCACAGACTGGTGACCAACTGTGTGCAAAGAGGCTATGTTTGGGTCATATATTTATATCTGAGATTCTAGCCTCAAGGGATAAAAATAAGTGCTATCTTGCAATGTATCAAAGATCTCATGTTCTTCCCAGGGAATCAACAGTGGGATTCTGGAATGACTGGTGGCTTTAACTTTGGAGTAACAAAAACAGTTATTGGATTTAGGACATCCCCAAGATAGAACTGTAATGTCCATTGGACACCATGGGTGAGTGCAGTGGCCATGGAGAAAGCAGTCATTCTAAACAAAGTCAGATCAAGGCAATTTGATTTTACAATAATATATCATATAATGTTATATTTATTGATAATCATGCTGTCTTCATGTGTACACACACCAGGAGAATATTGTATTTATTGATTTGGGGGATTTGTGTCATTAAAAAAGCTGCCCTTTTCGCAGCTGTCACAACTCTTCTGCACTCCTGAGGCATGTGGCGTTTAGTCACCATGCTGCAGGAGCGTTACAATGCTGCCATCTGTCTGGTTGGGCGTGTGGTGTGATGCCAGCTTGGGGCTGGAGTCAGGGCATGCAGCGTGTGGACACCACATCCCCAAGCCACCGGGGTGTCAGTCTGTACAGCTTCTTACTTTCAAATGCTTAAGGCTGCTGAAGTGTTTAAACTTGCTGCAACCACATATAGGATTGTATCACACCAGGCTCATAAGGCACCACCATCCTGTTAGTCTGCCAAATACAAACACACTGGGTTGGGTACAGTTATCATTGAACAACTCTTGAAAAGTACAATGGTGCTGCTTCTGTCCCAACCTCTGTTTTCCACACAATGTTATCCATAGCCCCACCTCCCTGACTTAGCCTCTGCCCAGCATGCTTTTTGGTTCATAATTATTTTTATTTTTATTCATTTTTAGCACAATTGTGCAATTGTGGCCATCTATTTGGTTAAAAAAAAAGGAAAAAAGATATAGGGAATAGAAGGAAGAGGGGGAAAGCAGCATAATCATGCCCACTCACACCACGTGATTGCCTGCATATCAGACTTGCTTCAGAGGAGAACCTATTACACTCAATAGTGTAAAAGCAGCATGATTGGGAGGCCTTGATGAGTTTTGCCCATTAATGAAAAGGAGCATTTATGTGATAAGGTATGGCCACAGATGCTGCTATTCCTCTCTAATTCCACTTTTCAAGCCTACTGTGATAAAATCTATATACTTACTTATGAGTAGCTATGTATGGCATAGCTCTTTAAACACTTTTTTCATTTCCTT
The DNA here is from genome assembly GCF_019175285.1 of Sceloporus undulatus. Taxonomy (NCBI): domain Eukaryota; kingdom Metazoa; phylum Chordata; class Lepidosauria; order Squamata; family Phrynosomatidae; genus Sceloporus; species Sceloporus undulatus. Next base: position 282,294,524 of record NC_056522.1, on the reverse strand, counting down.
CTAGAACGAGAGTAGAAAATATATTTAAAATTAGCAAAGTTCTGCTTCCAATGGCGGTGAATCACATAAGGGGCTTTTACAGAAATTAAGATATTCAGAGTAAAAATGTTGGTCCCATAGTTTACTACTGAATGCACTTAGGAACTGGGAGAGAGAGCAGTGTTAAAGAATTGAATTAGATATCATAGCCAATTTAAATCAAAACAATCTCTGAGCTTCTAAAACAGTTTCCATAGTAACACATCTCACATAAGAATATGCAACCATAAATAAATCATTTGAAATAATTTTCAGTCTCTTTTTTTCATTCACAGAAGATTTCATGTTCATGTTCTAACTCACAGCTCGAGTAGTTTGGAACACATGCTCACAGCAATCTCTATTAGCACAGTTTTTACTCATGACGCACTGAACTCTTCATCCACATAGTTTTATGCATTCAAGTTGTCACTGTGAGTATTGTGAACAGTTTATGAAATTATGTAGAGAACTACTGCAATTTATTACTGACTAGCTGAAGTGTACCCAGTTCTGCCTTGGTCTGTACCTAATACCCCCAAACTATCAATAGGGCCCCCAATCCTCCCATCCTTTTCCTATGTCAGTAATCATACCCGCAGTACCTCAGAAAGCCCTCTGACATTTAACCCTTCCTTTTTAAGCTTCAGCAGTTTTTAACCCCAGTGCCCTAGACTTTTCCTGTTTTCAAGCCCTTTAAAAATATTAAATTAAAATATTTAAAAATATAGTTGTTATTTTTTACTTCTAGGATATCCTGTTTCGTATTTTGAGTTAAAACCAGCAACTGCAATCTGTGTGACAATCAAAAGATGCTTTGTGAAAGTTTGAAGTATCTACAGATTGGAGAGAGGGGAAGACAGGTTAGCATTTTCTTAAGGCTGACTACAAGAACAAGAACAACAACAACAGTTATAAATATATAAACCAGTTAAAATACTGGTTTAAAAGAACAAATAAGACTAACACCTATCAAAATCACCAATCCACAGTTTAAAAATCACATTTTAAAAACCCGTTTGGACAGGCCTGCTGGAAGAGATTGATCTTTTATGCTGATTTAAATTCAGACCATGAATTTCTTCTGGCAGGTCATTCCACAATCTAAGGTCAGTTGAAGAAAAAATCTTCTAAGTGGCAGTTGCCAACCTGGTCTTGGCTGACTGGAGTAAATGTCCTCCAGACTACCTGAGTGTATGGGACAGATAATAATAATAATAATAATAGTAATCGTACTAAGTATTATTATTATTATTATTATTATTATTATTATTTATATGCCCCCAATCACTGGGAATCCAGGCAGCTTACAACAGAGGAGATGATAGACAGTTCCCTGCCCTCAGGCTTACAATCTAAAAAGACACGACACAAAAGGAGAAGGGAATGGGGGGGAGGGGATCAGGTCCAGCATTCTTCTCTCCCTCTGAGGACTGGACCAAGGCAGATGGACTAGAGGGAGGGCTCTTTTTCTTTTTCTTATATGGGAGGAGATGATCCTGTAGGAAACCTAGAATAGGTCTAGAGTCTAGAATATATGCCTGCGAGGATGATGTTGGATTTTAATGACAATACTTTCATTTTGGTGTGTTAAATGGCCTGGAAATATGGACATAGTTATAAATGCATATATCAGAAATTGTTATGTCAGGTACACAGGTATATCAGATTCAGTGTTCTAATATTAGCTTTTTAAAGAATTTTTATTTTAAGAAAAGGATCAACAGTCCTTCAATTTTTGGCATGAAGGCATTTTTAATGATTTGTATGTCCAAATAGACATTCAGTCCTTTTTTAGGACACTGAGAGTGGAGACAAACAGACACATACAATTTAATCAATAAATCAAGAACACCAGACTTGAAGCAACACTGACTAACGTTAGGATATATAGATTGTATATGTGGTTTGTTTGTTTGTTTTTACTCTGTGTTTTTTAACCACTTTCACTTCAGTTCATATGACAGGACTATGTTGCAGTGAAGCTTCCACTTATGAGTTATTTGAATACAAAAATGGACACCCAGTAAGAATTTCTTTTTAAAATCCCTTATCTACCACACAGTATCACACAAAATTTTGTTTCATTAAAATATATTTATAGAATCATAGATTATTAGAATTGGAAAGGACTACAAGGACCACATAACCAAAGATGTCCATCTAACATCTATTTAAAGACCAATGGAATCCTTCATATATCATACACTATATGCCTTTATATACTAATTGCCAGAGAACACAAGATAGAAAGTGCATTCCTATCCGTAAGCTTCCCACAGGAAATTCATGTTCTGATGGCTTCTTATGGATCTCTGGTTGGCCACTGTCTGAACAGAATATTAGGCTAGATATTCCTTTAGCATGAGTCAGTGTAGCTTTTCATATGATCTTATGAGTTCATAGCATAAACATTTCAAATATAAAATCCAGGATACAATCCAGCTAAAGGCAAGCCTATTTAGAAGCTATAACCATGTACTTAACTCTCCCACTGGACTCTATGAGATGGAGAAGTGTCTAACTTTGGGTGGAATATGCCCCCATAATTTAAATCTTTCACAGTAGATTTGAGATAGCCTTTGATGTGCTCTGGCAGACCAGATTCCATACAAATAAAAAAAGGAATAGGGCTAAAGGCACAATTTAAGTGGTACAACTAGAGCAACTCTCACTGAAGAATTAGGAAAGCTAGTATTCTTGCTTCAGTTGGTTTTTACAAGGTTTTGCTTTCAGGAAACCTCTTTTAGTGATATTTCATTACTTTACCCATTGCAAGTCACAGTGCATAAGCAGGATTTTCCAGTAATATCACAGACTTTTGTGTTAAAGCAGGAACCACTTTTGTTCATTTATTTTCTTTTTCTCTCACCTCCTAAAGCTGGTTTGCCAATTTACATGCAAGTCACATTTGGAATGTTGTCCAAGAATGACAACCAACACTGCGCATGCAAAGGGATATTGTAGCACTTTTGAGACTACCTGAAAGAAAGAAGCTGGTAGCATGAGCTTTCATAGGCTTCGGTCTACTTCCTCAGATGCATGACCTGGAATGGAGGGTCCAGGGATAGACTTATATAAGTGGGTTGAATGTAAGAGAATGACAATAGAAATGCCAAACTGTGAGGGTATGGAAATGAGGTGACTTTTGTGCCCTATTCAAAACCTCACCTCTAAGCAGCTGTCAAACACCAGGAGGCCATTGCTTCTGTTGCTTCCTAGCTAGGAGGAGGTAACTCAAACAATGAAGGTGGCTTGTCTCATCTATGCCCTGATGGCACAGTAGTTAAATGCCAGTACTGCAGCCACTCATTCACAAAACACAAGGTTGTGAGTTCAGTTGCAGCCATAGGCTCAGGGTCCTTTCAAGATTGCTAAAATGAGTACCCAGCTTGTTGAGGCCAGTTAGCATAGAGTTGTAAACTGCTGAGAGACTGCTTAGTGTGGTATGAAGTGGAATAATAATAATAATAATAATAATAATAATAATAATAATAGGATTTATTTATATGCCACCCAGTCACTGGGAATCCGGGTGGCTTACAACAGAGGGGATAATAGACAGTTCCCTGCCCTTTACAATCTAAAAAGACATGACACAAAAGGAGAAGGGAATGGTGGGGGGGAAGGGATCAGGTCCAGCATTCTTCTCTCCCTCTGAGGCCTGGACCAAGGCAGATGGACTGGAGGGAGGGCTCTTCTTCTTCAGGCTAGCCCCGATGGAGCTGGGACAGCCTACTCTCTCCCTCACAGGCCGAAAGATGACAGTTAAGGAGGGAGGAGCCTCTTTCTTCAGGCTAGCCCTGATGGAGCTGGGCCAGCCTATTCTCTCCCTCATAGGCTGAAGGATGACAGTTTTGGAGGGAGGAGCCTCTTTCTTCAGGCTAGCCCCGATGGAGCTGGGCCAGCCTATTCTCTCCCTCACAGGCCAAAAGATGACAGTTATGGAGGGAGTTAAGATGACAGTTAAGTATATAAAAGAAGTTGTTATTGCTATGAGAGGAAAAAGAAATGGTGAGTTCTCTTGGGTGGCATATGCCCTTGTTTCTTTTCCCCTCATGTCCCAAACCATGGGACATGATGTTATCTCCCACAATTGTGCTCTAAATTGCTTCTCACTCCCTCTCCAGCCAGGCCAGTAAATGGCTGTAACAGCACTGTCCTTCCCCTGCCATCCCCACTAGGCTTGGCAACTGCCAAAGGCCTGGCAATGAAACACCATGGGCGGAGTGTTGTGCTCCACCCCCTTGATCCAGGATCTTAGCTGATATGTCCCTGATAACCATATGGAAGGCTGTAAATTCTGTTGTGATATTTTTAATCACAAAAAAATAAAAATAAACATGAATTATCTTATTTAGAAATGTAGGTGAAATTTCTGCCCTTTTGACAATTACCTGTAAAGATGACAATGTGGCTGAGTATTTTTTGAGTACCAATGTATCTAATTATTCATGAAATATAAAAAGAAAGATGACAGGATGTGGGACAGACAATCATTTATATTCTGTTTAAATCAATGCTTCTGTTTTAACCTATTTTCCCTTTCTGCTATATAATGATTTAGGGTGAAAGCAGTTCTTTGAGAAATGCAACAGTTGTTGTTTTCAGTATCCCCCGTCTTTTAAAAAATTAGACATTTGCTCATAATATTAAAATGAACACATATCCCCCACCATTACCACCAGCACCTTTTAAAAAAGAAACATAACAGCATCCACCAGCATCCAGCTGTGTTGTTCCACTGACAAAACTGCTTCTGTCAGAAGAACTGGGAAGGGTTGATTTCCCCGCTGTCGTTCATCACCCTTTGAAATCAGATGATTCAGATCTGGAAGTGCTTGGATCTCCAGAAGATGGTTCCATCTCAGACATGGTCAGTTACAGTTAACCTGTGTCTACATACCTAATGCAGATCCTCTGCAGTAAAAGCTTCTGCTTCAGTCAGAGGAGATGGACACCAAGGAAAGGCCCTTTTCATTTGCAAGCTGACATCACGCGTGCAGAAAGTGTCGATGCTTCTTGCAGAGGCTTGAATGAGAAAGCTGAGAAGCTAGCCACCAGCAGACTATAAATCTCCCATAAGTGAAGGAGTTCTTGTTGCAGACAACCTTTTGACATGCTAATATATGTTTTCATGTGATGTCCAATTGCATGGACTCCTGTTGTGAATCTTGTGATATTGCCTTTTGGCTTTGTTTATTGTGACAGCTTGCTTTGTGTGATTGATTTTGGAATAGTTGAGACCTCATTAATCTGCTTCCTTTACCCCACAGTTTTGGAGGGCTTTCTATTGGAATATGTTTGCATTCTCCTTTCCCTTCCTTATATAACCAGTAAAGTTAGGCTAGGCTAGCTTCTACTTCTAGAAGGGCCTTTACCACAGCTGCCCCAGCCCTTTGGAATACGCTGCCCACGGAACTCCGCTCATCCACCACCCTGGCCCAATTTAGGAAGGATCTTAAAACCTTCCTATTTAAACAGGCATTCCCCGACTAAATATCCTGTGGGCCTCCCTCCTCTTCCGTGGCCATGAGGATGGGCTATCGGGGCCTTTGCTATTGTTTTTTAGATTGTGTTTTATTGATGTTTATGTTTTTAATCTGTATTTGTATGCACTTGTTGCATTGTTGTAAGCCGCCCTGATCTTTTTGGAAGGGCGGGATATAAATAAAGATTTTATTTATTTATTTATTTATTTATATAGATAGGGATTCCTACTTTGTTTACTCTCCCTTTAGGACTAATTGTCTTTTGAGACTGTCTTTTCTCTCTCGAGATTCTAAATAGTTGCTGTCCCAATCTTCCTATCTTAAAGATGGTAAGATTTTTTTTTCTCTTTACTTGAAATATCACCAGTCAGATTAGGTTTAGCTCTCATATTTGTATATTTTTGTTTCCTTTAAAGGGTTAAACCCCTGGGAAACTTAAATTAATCCACATTTTTGGGTTATGGGGTCCCAGTCTATTTTGTTCTAAACTGCTTCTCCTGAAGATATAGGCGGGATACAAACCGCCGCTTTGTGGCGCTCCCCCGCCAGTGCCATTTGCTCCGTGCGGGAGCTGCAGCAGCCAAACCACGTGGCTCCTGCGCGGAGCAAAAAAGAAGCTCCATTTCGGAGCTTCTTTCTGCGGCGCACTGATGACGTCGCGAGGTGCCGCTGGCGCATTCGTGACATCATAGGCGCCGCGACACGTCTGGACGCTATGCGTCCAGTACGTAAAGATGGCGGCACCCATGTGGAAGGGGCGCCGCCATCTTTTAGGTATTGTATACGTACTAGGGTTAGGGGGGTGCGGAAGCACCGCCCCTTCCTAACCCTAGTACATATACAATACGTACTATATGGCGGTTTGTATCCCGCCATTGACTACAAGGAAGATTTTGCTACTCTAATAATAGAGAATGGTGTCTGCTAATCCTAATCCCACAATGATCACTGAAATATTAACTGGAACAAATACTAAAACATAGCCATGAAAAATGCAAATGTACCTGACTACAATGGGACTAATTAAAGCAATAAATGGGCAGAGACCCACAAAAGCAGGAATACAACAAGAGTTTGATGAAAATGCATACAAAGCAGCATCTTATATTTGCTTGTCTATGGTGAGTTACAGACCGCCAGAAAGAGGCGCCGAGGAGGCCCCTCTCTTTGCTCCACAGCAGCACTGCAGCAACCAAAGTGTGCGATGCTGCTGTGCAGTAACAAAGGAGCATTAAAAAGTGGCTTGTTTTTGCGGTGCAGTTGTGCCGCTGCAAACCTACAACGTCTCGATGGCATCGCAGCTGCACAGTGCTGTTTGGACGCTGCACAGTTGCAATGTCATAGCTGTGTGTGCCATGTGGGTGGTGCTGTGCAACTGCGATGCCTTAACACGTGCTAGGCTTGTGGGGAGTGTGCACACGCCACCCCGAGGTAACCCTAGCACATCATGGGCGCACTGCAAAGGGCCCGTCTGTACAGGGCCATAAGATCCCAGCACTGCATACCATATTCAAGATTTACCTGATGCAAAACAAATATGGGACAAATTAAAGAAAGTGTTTGATTCTACAAGTACTTTTAATGAAACAGTTCTCATAATCAAACTTGTTAACACGAAGTTGCATCATCCTCAATTTTTAAATCAGCATATTAATAGCTTTATTACAACTTTGTCTGGAATTAAAGCACCTGGAGAATCCAGAACATGCAAAACTTGGACTATTTTTGGCTAGTCTTCCAAAATATTATTTGCCAAGTTAATCAGTGCTTTGCAAGTTAAAGAAGATGTTTCTTTGCAAGATGTTATTACTCAGGTTGTTGAATTTCAAAATAGGCAGAACTTGATGGAAGACAACTATAAAATAAAAATAACAGACAGAGAATTAGTTCAGTTTGCTGCACAGGATTTGGAAAAGGCTCCTTTTCCTCCCAGATCAAATAGAGACTTTGGCCCAGGACAGATGGGCCTGAAGTGGCGTGCCGCCAGCGATACTAAAGTTTGGGAATGTGTAATAACCGCACGCTCCCAAGCCCTAGCACAGCAGCGGCATCATGGCGGTGTCCCATCCACATGGGCGCTGCCATGATGATGTAAGTGATGTGTAGCATATAGACATTGCTCCGCGTTGCTTACATCACAAGTGCGCCAATGGTGCACTCATGACATACGTACACCATCCTAAAAAGGACCCATTTTTCCAGGTTCTTCTGGGGGTGGAGGGACACCGGGCAGTTTGGCTGCTGCAGCATACCTCCACAGACAAACAGGCTGCTGCCAGCCCACCCTTTTGGGGCAGTTTGTACTTGGAATCCTGGAGGTTTTTCGATATAAAGTTGTTCAGACAGATCACCATAGAGAAAAACTGTCAATGTCCAGATGTTGAGCATTCATTTTCATGTAGGCTGCGACAGCCAGGACAGTTCTGATGGAACATCTTGTATGCTAATTGCAAAAGAGCATTTATGGTTTGAAACAGGCTGCCAGAGCATGGAGTGAAAAACTGAACCAGCTCCTTATCAAAGAAGGGTTCACTTCAGGCACGCACATACACATACAAGACCATGAACTTATGGGGAGAATGTGAATTTCTTAAGTTTTTCTTAAGTGAATAATTCCTGAAAGGTGTTTTTGCCAGTTCCTTCCTCTGAGAGCTAGCCTACAACACCTGGTATTATTCCCTGGCAGTCTCCCATCCAAGTACAAACCAGGGCTGACTGATCCTGCATGGCTTCCAAATTCTGGATCTTATTGGACTGCAGCTCCCAGCATTTCTCAGCATTGGCTATGCCAGCTAAAGACTGCTGGACCTTGCAGTCCAACAATAGCTGTACTCCATAACTCATTTCATTGCAGTGTATGTGCTGAGGAGATCAGGGTAGAGAAAGAAAACTAGAGCTTGGAAAAAGTACTTTGGATTCCTACAAATTCCCTGGACTTGTAGACAAAACTGAATCTCCAGACTTCATTGGCAAGATAGCTTTACCTTCACTACTGTGTGAAAATTCGCACCCTCTTGCACCCCTGCCATTTTATTGCAGTGATGCCATAAAGTAAATGAATGAGTGTCAAAAGAAATTTCCCGCCTCTCCCTCTGATGGAACTAGCTAATTACTGGCCATTGTGAGAAATAAGACACTGTAATTGTTTTGTCCCAAGAGCGATGCTATGGACTTTGGGTGTAGTAAGGCCTCTGGCTCCTAGGAACACAGCCTGAACAAAAGACCTGTCCACAAATTTCTCAAGTTTTCAAAGCTTTACTGGTTATAACACAAAAACATGAAACTGATCTCCTTTTTCTCAATAGTCCTTCTTAAATACCTTGCTCTCTCTTCTTGGTGGGTTTTATCCTTCTTCTTCTTCTGTGGACTTATCTTTGTCAAAGGAAAATACTCTCTCCAGGTCTGACTTGGCTGAAATCTTACTACACAACTGAAACTAGCTAGTGGGAGACAGCATAAGACCCTGGGATTTCCCACAATCCTTGTCTTTCTTAAAGCTGTAGATCTCTATTTCTCCTCTCAAACTGAAACACAGAAAGCCTAATATAATCTCAACTAAATATATGTCTCAAGAGCATCAAAGATGCTCTGGAGGCATGACAGTAATTATTTCACACTTTTCATGTGGGGGGGAAAAGTAATTTTATTGCCACCATATTTCAGGCACGAGAAAAATCATTCTGTCATTTTACAACACTACTTGAAAGTGGGGATTGGGGAACTTTCTCAGTATTTATGTATCCCCTTGTTTAGGACTACAAAGGGATCCTGAATATGTAATAGTCACATACGCGTCACTTATTTGTGACTGCCATAGGGGATTCCAACCAATATTATCTTTTAGTGCTGTTCCACTTGGCTGTAGCAGAGGAAAAGAAAAGAAATAGGATCTTGCACCAGCAGCTACACATCTTTACTTAGGTCTTATGGCTCAACTGTTTTTGTTCAAGCTGCTTGCTATAAGAATTTTGTAACTTTGAGAACTTAGTTTTCTTGATTTCGTCTTCTTTCCTCATTCCATCTTCCCTTTGTGTCATATTCTTTAGATCAGTGGTTCTCAATCTTTGGTCACACAGATATTTTGGATTGTTGAAAGCTGGCAACCACTATATGCCTATACTCATGGACGGAGCATATATTTACGATAACTTCCTGTTTGCTTGCTTTTCCATAGCAACTCATCCTGCATCACTCTAACCCACAGCCACCTTCCTCCTCTCTCCCTTTCTCGCTCCTCTATTAGACCAGGGATTTGATTATGCCAGATAATTTGTAAGTTTACTTTATGTGTTTTGCAAAGAAAACTAAGTTTGCTTCTTTCTCTGCTAGATTCTGGGGGTGGAGATTGGTGGTTTTACATCTTCTGCCTTGCCAGTTTGATTAATCTGCTAAAGAAAACTATTGCTGACTCTCATATTTCCCCAAAGCCTGGACTATTGACCAAATTGACTGAGACCTCTGGGGACTGAAATAGAAAACACTGGGAAGACCAAAAAACCACTGCTTTAGACTTTAGGTCTGCTGGAATTGTCTTATTTATTACTGATATTGTGCAACCTTTCCCCTGAGAACATTGAGTGGTAAAGAGCAAGGCAACAATTCAACTTTAGCCAAGTAACTCCCATTTCATTTTGAGAGACCATTTGCCTTCTTTGAAAATGGACAGAGATACCAACGTCTAGGAGGTTCTCCCTTCCCCAATACACCCACACACACTTCCCCCTCCATTTATTTCAACAAGAAAAACCACTCTGATAGTACTTTAAGTTCGGCAATGTTCCATTGGAATGTTTGGATAGAATTTCTCCTGGGACCAGAACTATGTCTTGATGTAGACTCATTCCCAGAGGCTTTCCTGGGGCGTGAGGGCTTTCAGGTGTCTTCTCCCATTTCACATGATCTACCATCTTTCCCAGGGGACATTCTGTCCCAGATTTCAAAGAGAACACAGTCAGGATTCTTGAGGATATTAAAACATATCTTAAACTTTTCAGTTATTGTTTTGTCAAAGAAACGACCTAGATCTCTTCCCAACTTGCCATACATAGAATTGGGCTATGTACCAGGTATCTATGCCAAAATCACATATAAAGAATGACCACTGATAACACTGCTATACAGTGCGCCTTTGCCTTATGCAGGGATCTGTTCTGGACTCCTCCACATAAGGCAAATAGTGCATAGGCTCAAGCCCCATTGAAAATAACGGGGCTCGTGAATGATGCACACACCATTGCAACTCAGCCGGCGTGGCTTTCAGTGTAAGCTGAAAGCCACATAAAAGGCACCCGCGTATGATGTGGGCACACTGTACTTCTATAATATGGTATCAGAATCTGCACCAGATGAGCAGTACAGCTGGGCATCTACTGAAGTCAATACTTTGGCAGGAGGTCCATAACATATTTGATTGCCAGAGCCAGTGAATCATGTTAATTCTTCTCTTGGCATTGTTGTCTGTTCACCTCCTTACCCCACTTAGACTAAATAATGGGACCCAAAGAGAAGAGGAAGACTGACTTTGCTGGCTCTTCATTCACTTCTGTTTGGGTTGCCAGATGAGGAATTCTCAGGTCCTGAGAGCAGACCTGGGAACAGATGACGTCACAGAGTGCAGTGATGTTACAGGAATGGCCCCTGTCAACACCATATGGGGAGGCCATTGATGAAGTTATTCATCATTGTACATTAATGATCTTTGAAGCTTGTCACTGAACTACAAAATAGCAAGACTAACAAACGAGAAAACATTTTTTCTGCTTTGAAATCAAATCTTCTAAAGACTTTATCACACCAGATTTCTAAGGAGCCTCAATTGAGTTAGTCTAGAAAATACAAATGTTTATATAAATACATATAGGTTGTGCATGAGATATTTGTAATTTGAAGATATCATTTTAATTTTGCTAGTTTTTTATGCCACAACTATGAGCATTACATTCAGTGACATACAGGAATTATGATTTACGAGTAACATTAGTGAAAAAAGCATTCCTGAGGATTCTGTATGGTGTGAAATGGGAGGAGCTCAATGGGGGTGGTAACACCATGAGTCACCACACCGGGTGACACCAACCCTAGTGATGCCACTAGCCTAAGCAGAGGTGAAGAAGTAAAGCTTAATTTCTGCCAGGCTTTTTGCAAACATACACAGCCTATTTGTGCCTCAGAACAAAACAAGAGATTGCACTGTGCTTTCAATTAGAGTAAAAGAAGAAGGTGATAGAGAGCCAGTGTGGCATAGTGGTTTGAATGTTGGACTATGACTGTGAAGACCAGAGTTCGATTCCCCAGTTGGCCATGAAACCCACTGGGTAACCTTGGGCAAGTCATACGCTCTCAGCCTTAAGGAAGGGCTATGCAAACCTCTTCTGAACAAATCATGCCAAGAAAACCCCATGACAGGTTCGCTTTAGGGTTGCCATAAGTCAGAAATGACTTGAAGGCACACAACAACAACAAGAGGGTGGGAACAGATAATGAAAAAATGATATAACAGAAAATGGAAAAGCCATAAAGTAGCAGTCCCATAGAACCATATTCAGTGACTCCTGAATTAGCAAATGCTGATGTAGCTCAGTATTTCATCATCATCGTCGTCGTCGTCGTAATAATAATAATAATAATAATAATAATAATAATAATAATAATAATGTTTATTTCTATCCCGCTTTTCCAATTTGATCAAAGCGGCATACAAAATTCATATAAAATACATATTAATCAGTACAATCAATAAAACACTATATAAAAACAGCATATAAAAAACTAATACTCAGCCTTCTGAGTGGGGGAATCCAGAAATATGTCACAGTCGATACCAAGATAGAGGGGAAAATAACCAAAGTCACATCTCATGGGGGTAAAGCTTGGGAAAAGAAGAAGGTTTTGAGATTCTTCTTTAAAAGGTCTAAAGATGTGGTGGAGTGGAGCTCATCAGGGAGATTGTTCCATATTCTTGGGGCTGAGATGGAAAAGGCCTGTTGCAAGGTCCTCACATATTGCACAGTTGGGACCTCCAGCAAATTTCCCCCTGATGACCTGAGTGTGCGGGGTGGATTATATGGGGAGAGGCGGTCCTCTAAGTACCCTGGGCCCAAGCCATTTAGGGCTTTGTAGGTGATTACCAACACCTTGTATTGAGCCCGGAAGCAAATGGGCAGCCAATGAAGGTCTTTTAAGATAGGTGATATATGGTCTGACCTGGAACCACCAGCGACCAATCTTGCTGCCATATTTTGCACTAACTGAAGCTTCCGGGTTTGGTACAAGGGTTGCCCCATGTAGAGCGCATTACAGAAATCCAATTAAGAGGTTACCAGAGCATGTACTACAGTTTCAAGGTCTCCCCGGTCCAGGTAGGGTCGCAGCTGGTGTATCAGCTGAAGCTGATAACAAGCGCCTCTGACCGTCGCATCCACCTGAGATGTCAGTTGGAGCGACGAGTCCAGAAGCACTCCCAAACTGCGAACTGAGTCCTTTAGGGGGAGCGTGACCCTATTCAGGACAGGTGGGCAAATTCCACTATCCAGACCCAGGGAGCCTATCACCAGTACTTCCGTTTTCTCTGGATTCAATCTGAGTTTGTTCTCCCTCATCCAGCCCATTACCGACTCCAAGCAGGCATTTAGAGGAGAGCTGCCATCCCTAGTCACTGCATCAGTCGGAGACATAGAGAAATATATTTGGGTGTCATCAGCGTACTGATAACACCACGCCCCGTGTCTCCGGATGATCTCTCCCAGCGGTTTCATGTAAATGTTGAATAGCATGGAGGATAGAATAGCTCCTTGAGGGACACCAGATGTAAGTGCCATCTTATCGGAGCAAACGTCCCCCAGCTGCACCATCTGGAATCTGCCCAAGAGGTAGGAACCACTGAAGCGCAGTGCCCCGATACCTAACTCCCTCAGGCGATCCAGAAGGATACCATGGTCATGGTAGGGGTAGGCACCTTTTTGAGCCGGGGCCAGGTTGGTGTCCCCAGACAACGGGGGGGGGGGGAGCCAAAAATAATAAATTAAATAATTAAATAATATAGGACAACATTTTCAAATGTAGACACATTTTTAAAAAATGGAGACATGCGAAAAAAATGTGATGATTTAAAAAATGTTCATATAAATGCATGTTTCTTAGGCAGATCAAAATGGAGGACATTTGGGCATTATTCCTAGACAGATGGCAGAAATGTACTTCCCTTTCTGGCCAACCCCCCCCCCCCACAAGTTTCCAAACAGCACATTTGGGCATTGAACATGGCTTAAGATGACCTCTTGCATATTTCAGAGGCTTATTGCATAACCAAACTCTTTGGGTTTCACACTGAACATGGGTTCACATGGCTATGCATATTGAACATGTCAAGGTGGTTTCACAGTTCTTGCACCAAGTGTACTTCTCAGAAGTGTGTACTTGGTCAAGGGACTGTGGTTTTTCTTCACTGCGCATGAGTTTGTAAAAATCACAGCAATTTACATTGACCATGCCTCAGAGGCTTTCTGATATCAATATCACCATTAAAGAACCAAAAACACACAGAAAAAGCACTTTGGAAAGTTACACTCTCATGGCTTCAGTTCAGAAACAGTGCATGCATGCCTCTCAAGCTGACTCATACCATCACCATCACCATCACCATCACCACCACCACCACCACTCTATCACTGTCAAAACAAGGGAGACTTGTTAGCATTAAAAGCACCCAAAACACACTTTGGAAGGTGACACTCTCTCGGCTTAGGAAACAGTGCGTGCATGCCTCTCAAGCTGACTCATATCATCATCATCATCACCACCACCACCACCACCACACTATCACTGTCAAAGCAAGGGAGACTTGTTAGCATTAAAAGCACCCAAAATAAAAAAATTAAAAAACCTTGAGGCCTCTGCCCACTCACCACCTCTTCCTTCCTCCTCTTCCTCCTCCTCCTTCTGCTCCCCCTCCTCCTCCTCTTCCTTCTGCTCCCCCCTCCTCCTCTTCCTCCTCTTCCTCCTCCTCCTTCTGCTCCCCCCTCCTCTTCCTCCTCTTCCTTCTGCTGCCCTCTCCTCTTCCTCCTCTTCTTTCTTCTCCTCCTCCCCTCCTCCTCTTCCTCCTCCCCCCTCCCCCATGCGCTGCACGGCCTGGGGGCGGGGCAGAGGAGGCAGAGGAGAAGGAGGTGGGCGGCGCGGGCCCATGCAGGGAGGCAGGGAGGAAATTGCGGGCCCGCACGGGGAGGTGGGGAGGGCGGTGCGGGGCTTCCCCCTTTGCCTCCTCTGCCCCAGGCTGTGTGGCCCTCCTCTTCCTCCTCTGCGTGGTGGAGGAGGAGGAGGGCAGCGCAGTCAAGCGGCCCAGGAGGAGGTGGAGGAGGAGGAGGAGGCAGTGGCAGGACTGGGCTGGGGCCAGTCCTGCCGCCTCTGCGGACCGCATCCGGCCTGCGGGCCAGGGGTTGCCAACCCCTTGTCTATAGTATCGAAAGCCGCTGAGATGTCCAAAAGCACTAACAGGGACATGCTACCACTTTCCATGTCCAGACGGAGATCATCGACTAAGGCAACCATGGCAGTCTCAAATCCATAGCCCACCCGGAAGCCGGTTTGAAATGGGTCTAGAAAATCCGTTTCATCCAAAATCCCCTGGAGCTGGAAGGCAACCGCTCTCTCAATCACCTTCCCCAAAAAAGGCAGCAGCGGCACAGGCCGATAGTTGTTATGAATCAGGGGGTCTAAGGAGGGTTTTTTCAGCAGAGGTTTCACAACTGCTAATTTCAATTTAGATGGAAACTGTCCCTCTCTTAAGGATGCATTAATTATGCTGTGCAACAAAGTTGTCACAGCAGACCCCCCCCTGCGCTGCTAGCCATGAGGAGCAGGGATCTAGAGAGCACGTCGTCTTCCTAACACTTCCAAGGATCTTGTCCACTTCCTCGGTACTCACAAACTCAAAGCGATCCAGTTTAACAGAGTCCACGGAAGCTCTGGACACCTCTCTTATAGGTTCTGAAGAAATACAGGCGTAGAGACCAGCCCTTATCCGAGAGATTTTATCCACGAAGAAGTTGTTAAATTTGTCACAGCAGGCTTTCGATGGCTCTAAAATAGGATTCAGGGAGGGGGGCAGATGTGTTAGTTACCTCACTGCCCTGAACAGTTCTGCCGGACACAACTCCACGGACGCAATATGTGCAGCGTAAAACGAGTGTTTAGCTGCACTTATTGCCACTCCGTAGGCCTTCAGAAGAGACTAGAGGAGTGCCTTGTCGGCTAAGTGCTGATGTCTTCGCCAGTTGCGCTCTAGTTGTTGCACAGCCCGCTTCCTTTCCCTGAGATCTTCTGTATACCAGGGTTGTTTCTTGGAAGCAGGCCGGAACGGACGCTTGGGAGTGATACTGTGTATAGCCCTAGAGAGATCAGTGTCCCAGATGTTAGACAGGGCATCAACAGAGTCGCCGTCAGTTCCAACCATATACCCCTCTAGGGCTTCTTGGAACCTTTTGGGTTCCATCAGCCTTCAAGGGTGGACCATTCTCATAGGTCCTCCACTCCCGGGGGGGGGGGGGGGCTATAGGTAGAAGCCTTGAGCCGAACCTCAACCAGGAAATGGTCCGTCCATGACAGGGCGGAAATATTAACTACCTCTGCCCACGGAATATCCATGTCCGTACTGAAGACGACATTGAGGGTATTACCAGCGCAATGCGTAGGCCCCGAGACCAATTGAGACCGGCCCATGGCAGTCATGGTAGCCATGAACTCCCGGGCCGCACCTGTTGGAGCATGACTGGCCTCGAGAGGGATGTTGAGGTCTCTGAAGAGAAGAAGCCTCGGGGACTCCAACACCAGTTCCGAGACCAGTTGTGTCAGATCGGCCAGGGAGTCTGTTAGCGCACAGGGTGGCCGGTAGACCAACAGAATCACCAGACTGTCTCTAGCCCTCAGGGTCAGGTAAATACACTCAATGAAGTCCATTTTCCAGACATGTTTCCTGGTTAAGGAAAAGGTGTTCTTATGGACCAAGGCCACACCGCCCCCCCCCACCCACCCACCTAACCTGATCTGGTCCATGACTGAGAACCCGGCTGGAAGGGCCTGTGCCCACACTACTTCGCTCTCAGGCCCCAACCAGGTCTCAGTAATACAAGCCAGGTCACAGTTCTTGTCCTGTAATAGATCGTAGATTATGTGGGTCTTATTCTTTACAGACCTGGCATTGCACAGGAGCAGAGACAGGGTTTGTGGTACGGTTGGACTGACCCTCAGATCTCTTTGGTTGGGAGAGTGGATGGAAGGATAGATAGATATTACGCATCGATCTCACCTTCCTTTCCGTTGTAATTCCACTCTCCTACTGCCATACCTCCCCTTGCCCCACACAATCAATAGGAGCTCCCATAGCATTATCATAGACATCCACCACCTCATCAAGCTTTCCATATCCCATATCTACTTTCAATCCCTCTGACAAAGACAAAATCCCAAAACAAAGGGATACAAGAAGTAACGTCATTCCCCTGTAGATAAAAACTCAGCTGATGAGAACCACAGCCCCCAACCCTTACTACACAGCTGTGCAATTGCGCAGCTGTGGCGCTGAGATGATCCGGGCTGGCGACGTCCTCT
>NC_056522.1:282260591-282277403 GCF_019175285.1 Sceloporus undulatus | reverse complement strand
GGGCTGCACAGCTGCGCAGGGTCAAACAAACCAAGTCCCAAAGGAGCCGCAACGGCAACAACACACAGCACTGGCAGCGTCTGTTTGGCCTTTTGGGGGCAGGACGAAGAGGGCACCGGCGAGCCGGCTTTATGATGTGCCGCTCCCACCGGCACACCTCTCCTCGCCTTCCCCCAGCTGTTCCTGGGCTTCTTATGGCACTGAGATGGTCCGGGCCGGCAACGTCCTCTGGGCTGTGCAGGGTCAACAAACCAAGTCCCAAAGGAGCCGCAACGGCAACAACACACAGCACTGGCAGCGTCCACTTGGCCTTTTGGGGGGTGGGACGAAGAGGGCACCGTCGAGCCGGCTTTATGATGTGCCGCTCCCAGCAGCACACCCCTCCTCGCCTTCCCCAGCTGTTCCTGGGCTTCCTACAGCGCTGAGATGGTCCGGGCCGGCGACATCCACTGGGCTGCGCAGCTGCGCAGAGTCAACAAACGAAGTCCCAAAGGAGCCGCAACAGCAACAACACACAGCACTGGCAGCGTCCGTTTGGCCTTTTGGGAGCAGGACCCAAAAGGCTACTGCTGGGCTGGCTCAGCTCTTCTGCCAACTGGCTGGTCTTCTTGAGGGCTGGGGGAGTGGCTTTTGTAACTCACCACTCCTGGCCACGCCCTCTGGCTGCTGCCCCGCCTCTGCTGCCTTCCTTTGGCCCCTGGTGGAGTTGGGGAGTTAAAAAGGCTGCTGCTGGGCTGGCTCAGCTCTTCTGCCAACTGGCTGGTCTTCTGACTGCTTACTCCCACTGAATCCATTGTCAGTTATGCATCGAGAAACTTTCAGAGAGGGAAAGGTGAGGGGGGTGGCCAGGAAGACCCCACAAGTATCTTCTCCATTTGTTCCATAACTGGCAGCAGTAGCAGGGGCTGACAGAGTATAGTGTGTGTGGGGAGGGAATCTTTTCAAGATAATATTTTCATTCCTCAGATTCCTCTCCTGTCTCTGAGAGAGAAGGTTTGGGTTTCCTGAGATCTTGGGACTCTATTCACTTCCTCTTTTGGTAAGCAGAGGCAGATGGGTATGTGATAATAGTAAAGGGGTTGACTAAGGGCATGTTGTTCTACAAAATGGACTCAGCACTGGCACAATAAAACATGTGTGTGGAGTATATATGACAATTTTGTTTAGCTTCTGGGACTGTCTTGAAGAACTGTAAACAAAATACATATATAAATTCAGAGAAAACATCGTTATACAGTGGAACTGTAGACTTTAAAAGCTATCCTGCCAATTTTCCTAGCAACCAACATTTACTCCTTGTCTCAGTTGTGAAAATCATCTCACGGCTTTATAGCTCTCAAGTACATTTTCCGTAACTCTTTAAGAATCACATTGGCATTAAAACTCTCTTTTCTGAGAGAGCCTGCCCTAACATATAGACTTTTCATATATACACTGATTTTTAAAAAGGTGTGCAGTTGCTGTAATTGAACATTTAGAATAAGTGTGTCACCTGCTGAGCCCTTTTGAATCCATGGTTTTACACAAGAGTTAGGTAAAGTGAAGAGATGTATTAATACAAGTAGAGTTACCATGCCTGGGCCCACTTTGCTAACACTTCTCCAGAGAAGCGTGAAGTCTGGAGACTGTATCTCATTAAAAGCGATAGTTCACAGTTAATTTAATGTGTATGAATACACCACAGCAAGGCTGTATTGAAAAATCTATTCAAGTTCTACCAAGTCAATTTCATACATTCACTGAGCATAAAAGCCATTGCAGGCTCAATTTTTATCATTCTTTCACTACGACAGGGAACCCATTGTCACTGATTATTTTTTAAAAAAATAAAGTTACCTGACACAGAATTCAGCTGAGTCTTATGTATCTGTTCATGTAACAAGGAACAACACCATTATAATTCAGACCACTTCAGTCATATATATATGCTTTCAGTCATATAAACATACTTTTCCAATTTCCTGAAAGTGAATTTGGTTGGGAGAAGCGGTAACCTTCTACTTGGTTGTTCCTTTTAAAAAAAATAATGGAAGCAAACCCAGAATGGAATTTTTAGTTCTACATCTTAGGGGAATGGTGGGAGCTGGAAATTGCTTGGAGACAACAGTGTGATAGAGACATATTGATTCCATGTTTTCCATGTAGCCTTACCAAAAGCATTTAGTTGGCATGCTGGTGGACTTTTAGATGTAGCCAGCAGAGCTCCAGCTATCTTCTTATGTAAATCAGAGATCCATTTTAGTGGTTTTAAGTCTATGTGGTTGGTTACTGGTTTGTCGAATTGTGAAATTTGTGATAATGATAATCTCTAGAGTACAACAGAATTTAGTAGCACAATAGTACTCAAACATTTTACCCTTGGGTTCCCCTTACATCTACATGTGGACATCACGTGCTCCCCCACTTGACATAGTATACAAATAAAAATATTTTGTGTATTTAGTGTGCATATTTTCATTTACACATTCATGTATAGTCATATTTTAACATTGTATATGGAAATAATATCATTCAAATTAGAACAGTTTTATTGAAGTACATTCAGTATTTAATTATACACATGTGCAAATTATAAAAAAATGTTTGGGAAGAAGAGGGGGGAATCAAGGCCCCATGTCTCATGCCCCCCTTGAACAACTCTCACATCTCCTTGGGGGTCCTGCTCCACAGTTTGAGAACCACTGCAGTAATCCTCTTTCAACAGCAATATAATCCCAAGTATGTGGAAACCAAAGAAGCACTGTCATTTTTCTGCAAAAGAATATTAGTCAGTCACTTCTACTATATTCACCAAGTGGTGCCAATTTGACAGAGATAGTCCCAATTAATCATCTGTCATCACACTTTTTCAGATGCTTTTAAAATGTCCTAGTTTCTCTCCCCTTCTCCAACTTTCCCTCTTTGTTCTCGGCTTACTTCAGTTGCTCCAAACTGAATTCAAAGTGCAAAAGCTGTTTGCACTCATTTAACTCAGCAGGGGGCAGAGGGAAGGGGAGGAGGAGAAGAAAGGAAATGGTGGAATCTTACTTTTTTGTTCATGCAAAAGTAAGCTACTACAGACTATCCTACCTTGTGTATTGTTCCTTATTAGTAGCTTTTGCCATCTTGACCACACTCTGATATTCCTTGGCCACATGTGTCACTGGTTTTCATATGTGAAATGTGGATGGTATGCTATACTTCAGCATAGTGGTTTGAATGTTGAACTGTGACTGTGGAGATGAGATTTCAATTCCCAGCTTGGCCATGAAACCCACTGGGTGAC
Source organism: Sceloporus undulatus (assembly GCF_019175285.1). NCBI lineage: Eukaryota > Metazoa > Chordata > Lepidosauria > Squamata > Phrynosomatidae > Sceloporus > Sceloporus undulatus. The sequence goes on along the minus strand of NC_056522.1, from coordinate 282,274,138 downwards.
CGTGGGCAAGGCACACTCTTTCAGCCCCAGTGGAAGTTAATGGCAAACCTCAGAAAAAATCTTGCCAAGAAAACCCCATGATAGGACTGCCATGGGGTCACCATAAGTCAGAAATAACTTCAAGTCACACAACAAACAAACAAGCAACACTATACTTCAGAACGCCATTCCTTAGGAGACCCAACTAGCTAGCTACTCTCAGATGAGCTCATGCTGAAAGGACCTTCAGCCTTTCTGACAGCATCATGTTTCAGTTTTTGCTGTAGTGCATTCTTTTTTGCATGTTCATTTTAGCTAGCTGCAGTTTTATTGATTTGTCCCCCCCTCTATCTATCTATCTATCTATCTATCTATCTATCTATCTATCTATCTATCTATCTATATTTTCCAGGGATCCATTACCATCCAGTGCCATGGACTGCAAAGAGATTCAAGATCCCTTCCAGGATCATGGTTTTCGAGTCTTAAGACTTTTGACAGTGGAGCTTATAAGTGTGGAAGCAGATGCCTTGAGGCTGTGCTTTTTAAGACCTAAGGAAAGACTGTTGATAGCTGCTAACATTCTGGTAATGTGTTCCACTGACAGCTAGGATGGTCCAAGAAGCCTTAGGTGATTAGTAGAGATCACTCATCTGTCTCCTCACATGTACCCTAGCTAGATGAGAAAACAGGGTGAGCAAGATGTTCTTTCTTTCTATAGCAAGAAGTTAGTCTGTCCTAGAACTGAGTTTAAATGAAAGGGAAAGTTGAACTGTTCCCTGATTGAACTTGACTTATATAGTGGGATATTGTGTGTGTGTGTGTGTTTGTTTATACTGTTTGTTGTTATATGCCTTCAAGTTCACATCAACCTATGGCAAACCTATCATGGAATTTTCTTGGTAAGATTTATTCAGATGAGATTTGCCAGTGCCTTCCTCTGAGGCTGAAGGAGGTGTTGTCTGCCCAGGCCAGAATACTCCAGGAACAACCTGGACTATTCTGGACTTTGAGCTGCCCTGACATCCTCTGGTTACTTGGCACTCCAGAGTGGGGGTGTGCAGCTGTTCACATGAGTGCCCTGCTATTCTGCCTGCCACTGCTGCAAATCACTCTCTTCTGAGGCTGAAAACAAGGTGCCCAGCCTCAATCACATGGCTGGGTTCCTGGTTCTGACTTCAGAGCGTGCAGTTTGTGATGGCCAGTACAGTGGGATGTATTGTAACAGCTGCCTGCTGTCATCCCAGAAGGCACCAGAAGAACCTGCACAAAATATAACTTTCCAATAACCAGTTTAAGAGATGGTATATGGTGGGTTCAATGCTGAACTGTCTGGATGATGTCAGAACTAAAGTCAGAACAAGGAACCCAGCCATATGATTGAAGCTGGGCACCTCATTTTCAGCCTCAGAAGATAGCAATTTATAGCAGTCTGAGCAACACAGAGGGAAACACACACAATCAGCTGCACCCCACCACCTCCATGATAGTTTGCATCAGAATTGGGGATTGGGCCCTGCATCATCAGGACTCCTTGCCATGAATATAGGATGCTTCGACCTGCCCCTGTTACATGGCTTTCTGTTCCTGTCCTGCCACGGCCATCAACATGAGTGTCCCACTGAGCTACCCAACACATCCAGCACTACTGCAGGTCACTCACTTCTAAGATCAGAATAAGGTGCCCGGCAATGAACACAAGGCTGGGTTCCTCATTCTCATCTCAGAACAAGTGACCTGCAGCAGGAGATACACTAGATGGTTCAGCAGGATGCTTGTGCAAACAGCTGTCCTAACACAAGAAGACAGGGCTTCAGATCTTCCAGGAAGATCTGGAGCAAAAAGGTATATTATTTTAAACCATTTTAAGGTTGTAATACCTCAGTTCAGATGTATGGAACATGCAGAATTTCATCCAGACAGTTCACACCAGAAACAGGATTTTAACATGATCTGAGCAAGACAATGCCAGAAGACAGGAGAAATTAGTCTTCTGGCCCATACAAACAAGCCTGACAATTCACATGGTAGTACTAAAATGCCTTGTTAGTTGTGTGTCTTCAAGTCTTTTCTGACTTCTGGTGACCCTAAGGTGAACCTATCATGGGGTTTTCTTGGCAAATTTCTTCAGAGAGGATTGTTGCCATCCTCTGAGGCTGAGAGAGTGTGACATGCCAAGGTCACCCAGTGGGTTTCTATGGCTGAGCAGGGATCTGAACCCTGATTTCCAGAGTTGTAGTGCAATGCTCAAACCACTATATCATACTGGCTCCATTTTACTACATTACATTTGTTATTACTAATTAATGGGGCTGCCCACCTTGGTGGGCCAGCCAGGTTACGGAGCAGGGGAGCCCCGCAGCACGCCGCCGGCCTCTTCCAGCTCGAGTGGCCCCATAAGCCCCAGCGCGGGGGCTGTTCAAGCAGTGATTGTCTCATTTAGGGGCGTGGGGAGGGACTTCCACCCACACCACTGGAACTACAGGTCTCAGGGGGCCCTGCGGGTGAAAGTACCTCATGATTGGGCAGTGTCACTGGTAGGCGCCACCCGGGGATTGGTCAGGAGGCCGGGAGGCAGGTCCTCTGCCCTTTCCCGGCCTCCCATTGGTCTTAAGGCCTATAAAAGGCCACGAGGCGCCTGGGTCGGCACCATTCTGCACTTGTATCGAGAGTTCATTTAGGACACCGGGGTGCTGCTAGCGATGCGGTGTTGCCATTGCGGGGGCAACATCAATACAGCATCCCCCATTGACAAGGGATAGATATGCAATGATGCGCATATGCGGAAATGTGATCAATAGCATGAGCGATTGTCGGAACATGGGCGTTAACTGGTAATCCCTTGCCATCCCAAAGCTTAGCCAAGACCAAGAACTTTGGTTCATCCATTCATCACTGGGCTGATAGATGACAGATCCCGACCTCATGCATCAGGGCCAGCCCTACGTTTCTGGTTGCTGTTCTGTTTTTGTTGTGTTAATAAAGTTGTGGCCTTTTACTTCCAATTTGCTGTGTATGGTATTTGTCCGTGGTGGTTTCCCTCTTAGGCAAATATACTTTTGCCATTTATAATGAAGTCTTAGTTGGGGCTGGCATCAGAAGCAGAAAAATAGAAAACTCAGTCAAAGGTTTGGCAAACCAGCTCCATAGCTCTCATCCCCAGCCAATAGGAGTCAAATGGGAGAGAGATTCCAATAGGTTTGCCAAATCTCAGAATGTTAACTGAAGCCTTTGGAATTGCTCCTTGTTTGTTTCCCTTCATTTCCAAGCAATGAAGGCAGAGAGACCTATAGGAAGAGTTTTTTGAACTTGAACTGGATCTGCTCCCAGCCTCCTCAAGAGATTTATGCATTGCCAAAAAGACCAGCATGAGCTAATGGCATAAAAGATGTTTTTATTAGGCGGTTTACAGACTGCCCCTTTCCCCGACAGATCGGGGCCTCAGCTGCCACAGCTGCAGCCCTGAGGCCCCAATCCACCACTTTTCCAGGCTGCGGGAAGTGGCAAAAGGCCGCTTTCCACGGCTTGGAAAGGGGTGTCCTTGGGGCTTCAAGCCCCAAGGACACTCCGACAGCAGCAGGGAAAAAGAGAAAGGGGCCGCTTGGCCCCTTTCTCTTTTGTGTCGCTGGCGCAGCCGTGTAAAGGCTGCGCCAGCAACACAAATGAAGGAAGGAGCTCCAATCTGGAGCTCCATTTTGGAGCTCCTTCTGGCACCACAGAAAGAGCGCCACAGGTGCCCTTCTGTGGCAGCAAAACATTATGTCCATGCCACTCCATTTGGAGGCGACGCGGCCATGATGTCCTAATGGTGGCGCCCACGTAGAATGGGTGCTGCCATTTTGTACGTACTGTGTATGTACTAGGTTTGGGGGCATCTGAAAGAGATGCCCCCGGGCAACCCTTTTATGTACACAATACGTACTAAAAGGCCCGTTTGTAAAGGGCCTTAGTGAATACTGATGTATAATGGATGAGAGCCAGTGTGGTGTAGTAGTTTGAGCACTGGACTATGACTCGATTCCCCACGTAAATCCACTGGGTGACCTTGGGTGAGTCACATACAATCAGCCCCCCCAAAAACCTATGATAGGTTTGCCTTAGGGTTGCCATAAGTCAGAAGCAACTTGACAGCGCACAATCTTGTGTGGTGGTGGTTGCAACCACCACCGCCACAAAAACAACTGATACATCAGGTGATTCATAGTAAAGAAAAGCCACACATATTCTTGACAGGCATGTGCACATTCCTCACTTGGACAGAAACTAAAGTTTTGAATGCAAACGAGGGGTTTTATACACTGCTTCACAGCTAAATAAAAAAAAAATTCTCAGAAACTGAGCATCTTCAGTAAAATTCCTCATTTTCTGGATAGATGACTAAGAAATAACTATCTTTTAAGCACCTCAGGATACATCTCCTTTTTATCTTGTGTATATTACCTGGTTAGCCATATTTTATCCAAACAGGGCCTATTTAACATGATTGGTCTCATGGCCATTCCCACAATCAGCTGATCCAGAAGCAGTTTTAGCCCACCTCCTAACCCTTTCCCCTTCCCTGTTCTATCCCTGTTTTGTCCCCTGAATTTCATGGAGAGGGATGATGCTAACCTTGGTGTAGGGAAAGGGAAAATTCATTCTACCTAGTATCTGTTTCATTGGCACAGAAACACATGTGGATACAACCCTCTGAGGTTTCTGTGATGGTGCCCAATCGGTGTAACACTTTATCCAAATCAAAATTTATCCAGAACAAAGCAAACTAAGGCGCGTTACAGACTGCCCAGAACGGGCGGTCTGCCATCGCCACCATTTGCAGTGCGAAGGAGCCCAGCGTCCAAACCGCATGGCTCCTCCACGCTGCAAATAAGAAGCCCCAAAATGGCACTTCTCTTTGCGTTGCGGCTATGATGCTGCAAGGCACCAATGGCGCACTCGTGGCATCATTTGTGCTGCGCGATGTGCGGACGCAAAGTGTCCGCTACGTCAAGATGGCAGCCCCCGTGTGGAACGGGCGCCACCATTTTGTATGGACTCGGTCCGTATTAGGGTTAGGGGCGTCCAGAAATGATGCCCTTTCTCAATCCTAATACGTACCGAGGCAACCCTAGCATGCCGCTTTGGCGCATCTGTAATGTGCCTAAAATAACTAGTTTAACAAGCTATTCCTTTTTTTGGGGGGGGGGGGGGTGTTTCCTGGCATGGCTTAATTCACTAGATTTTCAGATTAATGCTGATAATTAATTTTATAATTTAATGAACTCATTTTTAGGTCATTAAAATTCAGCGGACTCTTCATATGCCAGATTCAGTAAAACAAGAAGTCCTTTGGAGAAGAAAGATTATTACTGGCTCTTGCTAGGCTGGTTAATTTGCATCATGATAGGTGAGAGAGATAGAAGCAAAAGAAGTGCAAGGTCTGGGGACCAAGTTAAAAAAAATAAAAAGGAGTGAGGAAAGTGAGTTCTGGTTTGGAATGGAATACAGGATGGAGGTGCTGATTTGTCTACTTAGCCCTCAAGGAGTCATGACCCCTTCAGAATGTTAGATCTTGTTCCCTATTACCATGTATTAGCTTATATAGAAGTTGCTAGAATCTTTCAGGTGGGGTGTGTATTATATGTTGCATCCCATGCTCCTCTCTTGATAGTTTTTTGTGGGTTGTTCAGGCTATGAAGATTTTCATACCTGGCTCCATCGCTGCTAAAATGTTCTTCAAATGTCCCTAAAAGGTGGGGGAAATGCCTGTGTCTGAACGCCAGGCACGCTTCCTGAATCATCGTGGAAACATGAATCCCTCTTTTGCATCCCCAAAATGTTCCTGGGAGAGGATTTCCTATCAGTGCAAAATTTGCGTTCATAGGAAATCCATTCCCCTTGCGATGATTCAGGGATGCTAGAGGGAGCCGTGTTTCCATGACATGGAAGCGTGCCTGGAGTTCAGACATAGGCACTTCCCCCACATTTTAGGAACATTTGGAGGAAGTTTTAGCAGCGATGGAGCCAGGTATGAAAATCTTCTATGTGGCCATGTTCTAGAAGAGTTTATTCCAGATGTTTTTCCAGCATTTTAGCCACGAAAAACCCAAGGGGAGAAATTGTTCCAAGACACCCAGAGACTGGAAAAACTCCAGACCAGGAAAGTACATCTACTACAAAGAAGACCAGCCACAGATGCTGGCAAAACATCAGGAATAAACTCTTCTAGAACAAGGCCACATGGCCCAAAAAAACCCACAAAAAACTATGGATGCTGGCCATGAAAGTCTTTGACTCCACATTAGAAATCTCTATGGGGAGAAACTGTTTTGAGGTGCCTTGCCCTCCATTCTGGTTATGACACCTGGTCACCCTGCTCAAAGCTCCTCTGCCACTCAGCTTTCTCCAAGAAAGAGCGGCGGCAAAGGATTATTTATTTATTTAGTAATAATTATAATAATTAACTAAAACATATTCTGCAGCCTGTAGAATTTTAGCTGATTTTAATTTTGGCCCCTACTCACTGCCATGTTGTGCAGGTCTGGGTTGAAACTATCAAAGCCATTTTATTAGGTGGCAAAAGGAGGAGGGATGAGGTTTTAGGACTTGGCCAAAGAGGACTATACCAGTATAGATATTTTAACAATCATCTTTCTCAGCCTCTGAGTAACTGATTTCTTTCTTAAACTTTGCTGCAAATATTTCATCTGTGTCATGTGAATTATATACAGACAACAAAATTAATGTGTACAAACATCACTCTGTTTCATTAGCCTTACAGAACAATCTTGTGTTAACAAAAAAAGTATTAACTGAAGGGTTCTTGTTAGATGCCTAATATTTTAAACTGGGGGTATCACAGAATAAATTGAGATCCTTGGTTTCTGCATGCAAAACATGTGCTCTGCCACTTATCTTTGCAGCTTGCCCTTCATTAGGAATAGGGAGGCAAAGGATATGGTAATTCAGTTATGCAGAAAAATGTTTTGCATATACTCAGAGGGACGGAGGACACTTCTGATTTTATTATTCACCCTTGACTCCCTGACTGATCTTCTAAGCCAGCAACTTACTGCTGTAATGGGGAGAGGAGGCACAAATTGAAGGCATTGTTCCCCCAAAAAAGAATTCTGTCTCCCCAAATGAAAATATCCTTCAGGCCACAAATCTGTAGCATTGCAGTAGCTTAAAACGCTTAAACTTAAAACTTAAAAATTCTTATTAGGGAAGCAATGCCTTCAAACCCCCCCCCCCCCCCCCCCAGATACAACCATGTCTATAAACACATAATTCCATGCTAACTTTAGCTTAGTAACTCCTTACCAACTTGTAACAAACAAGGTGTTAGAAATATAAGTAAACAGCATACATATGTCAGCAACTCATCTGAGCCCTGTAGCCAATGCTGGCATATGGCAGAGTAAACTGGCAAATTCAGAAATGTAGTTCTCAGTCCTCAGTTGAGATAACAGCAGCTGGATGTCTTCCAGGAACTGAAGAAATGCAGGAACCTCCGGGGACTCTCAGCAACCGATGCCAGGCTTCAGCTGATAAATGACCAGACAAGCCAAGTCTCCCGAAGTGCTTTATTTACAGTGCTATAATACAGATCACAAATGAATACCAACTCTCCTACTACAACCCACCAAGCAATCACTGGAAGCTCCTGAGTTTATATAGCCTTCAGACCATGCGGACTCCCAAACCCAGTGACTTCCTGTGTTACATTCTAAAGTGTCCCCCTGTGCAATCCAGCTAGATGTTTCATCATCCAGGCTTAGTGCATGCAGGCACCAGAGTGTCCTTGTGGCTATGAGCATCAGCTGTGCTTGATCAGCCTTTTCCTTCCAGTGCTGGATGCTCATGGTCAGACACACACACATCTAAGCATTTCCCAGTGTGCTGACTTTAACCCCTGACAACATATTAGTGAATGTGGAAAGGGCAGAAATAAGAGATTCACAAACCAATTGTAAGATGAGTTTCCATCATTAGGACAGCCTTTTCCAAGGCAACAGTTTCCAGATATGTTGGATTCCCACCATCTCTAGGCAACATTTCTATTATGGGTTTTGTAGTTCATTTAGGTGGGAAAATAGGTTGAAGGAAGGAAACTTTTAACAACAAAAAGGGCAATTTTGAATGTGCCATTAACAAAATGTGATCCTACATGTCAATAATGATAATTTCCATACCATTCTGTATAAATCTCATGGTCTGCTTTGGTGACTAATGTTTTATGTAATTACTTAATTACTGATAATCCAACAATGTCCACTGTTACCATTGGGGGCAACAAATTAATCTCCTAATGTCTAATGTTCAACATTATCAAATTAATTTTCAAACCTATCATTCTGAGCTCTGATTCAGACACCCATGCAGTGCTGTGATGTGTTGATTTCTGGGCTGGTTTGGATTTTTAATTATGCTTCCTCTCTATTCTGTTTTAAATAGGATTTTATATGATTTTGAAGTAAATGTGTCAAATTATTTGTTTACCTGTTTTGGATCATTTTAAAACAAAAAAAGTGGGATAGATATACAAAGTCGAAGGCTTTCATGGTTGACATCGATAGTTTTTGTGGGTTTTTCGGGCTATGTGGCCATGTTCTAGAAGAGTTTATTTGTCTGGTGAAACGTCAGGAATAAACTCTTCTAGAACATGGCCATATAGCCCGAAAAACCTACAAAAAACTATGGAATAGAAATATATTAAATGCATTCATCCATATAGTTTTGTATTTATATTTATTTTTCTATCTTTATGTAGGGAAAGTCAAGCCCCATTCAGACTGACCTTTTTGCACTGAAAGGAACTGAGAAGGTTCGGTTCCCCCCCCCCCCCCCAATCCCTCCAGAAGCAAGTGCTCACTACAAATCAGGGTATTTTAACCCTGAATGCCCTCTTGGAGAAATTGGTTAAAATGAAGGCGCCTTGCTGTCACTCAAATTTAGTTTCGCGTTCGTCATAGGTGATGTTTCCTGCACCAATTGCAGGAATGGCCAATGGCCAATCGGAAGTGTGCTTCTCCCCCTCCTTTTTTTTAAAAAAACAGGTGCCAGTATGTGCAGATGCTGTCAAATTTAAAAACCTCGTGTGTGTGTGTGTGTGTTGTGGGTATTTGGTTCAGTGCAGCTTATGAACTTCCCTTGGCCCCATTTTCAACCCCAAAATGCAAGCTAATGCCATCTCTGCATCCTGCATCCTCCCTCCTTGCCACCCCAGAATGCCCCATACACATGTAATAATAATAATAATAATTTCCTCAGCTCGGAATGCCAGAAAAGGATGCCATGCATTCTTTGCTTTCTAGGCTACCCCTGAATTCCTTAGAGACAGTAGCAAAAGCATTCTGTATCAATTTGCCAAATTAGAAAGAGAAACATTGTAATATTTGCAATGTAGCATTCACAAAGGAAAAAAACCTCCTGCAAAGTGCCCTTTGCAGCATTTCCTTTGCTGGAAGCAAGGAAATGAAAGGGAAAGTGAACAGGCAGCCAGCCACATTCTCTCTATATATCTATCTACCTATTGCAAAAAACATGCACATAGTATGTCAAAAATAATAAATAAATAAATAAATAAATAAATAAATAAAAAAGAGAGAAAGCTGTCTGGTGCAAGCTCCATCCTGTGCTCTCCCTCTGACCTGCCCTGAATTGACCCTTCGTTCTGCTTCTTCCTTCTCCTCCTCCTGCTCTGTTACAGATTGCCCTCCATGGCCCCTTCTCCCCCCCCTCCTCCTCCTCCTCCTCCTCCTCCTCCTCCTCCATCACTTCATCAAATTCCCTCCTCTGCCGTCCCTCTGACTGCCCTTTGCATCCCCCATCAGTCACCCCGATTGCCCTTTGCATCCTGTCACCCTGATTTCCCTTTTTTGCATCCTTCCTACGGCTCCTTCCTCCTCCTCCTCCTCCTCCTCCTCGCCCTGATGAAGGGGAGGTAATGCACTGCACACTGCCCTCCCTCTGACCTAAATCCCTCTCATTAACTTGCCCTGATCATGATCGGGAGCAAGTTCATATTTGCCGAACTCAGTTTTTTCAAAAGAGATGGTTTTTACCCCAATTCCAAATGACTCGCACCAAGGGGAATTTGCCCCGAAACAGTTGTGCAAACCTCTGATTCGCTTGTGAGAGATTCGGGGTGAATATGAACTTCATGTGCAAGATTCGGTTCCTGATCCGGGGTAAAAGGTAGTCTGAATGGCCCCTCAGACAGAATGAAAGTCAGTCCCCTGCCAAGGCTTTAGTCCATGTTTTAATCATTTTCGGTCTCAATTATTGTAATCTCCTTTTGCCTGGTCATCCATTATCTCATCTTAGTCCTTTGGTGTTTCCATTCTTTTTTCTGCTGTTAAGATTATCTTTTCAGCCTATAGTTTTGATCATGTTACCCACTTTTGATATCCCATCATTGGCTACCTATTCCCTCTCGGATTCAGTATAAATTGCTTGTTTTGACATTCACGGCACTGTATAACCTAGCTCCTCCTTATCATGCAGCTTTTATATCTTCCTAGAATATGTTGCTCTAGGAATTCTTGGCTTCTCATCCAGCAAAGGGTTTTCTCCTTCTTTCTCTGTTTTTCTCTTGCCGCCCCCATTCCTGGAATTACCTCCCTTTAAAAACTGCTTCTTCTCTCACCATTTTAAAATCCAAACTGATTTTTTTTTATTTTCTAAAACTTTTAGAATTTCAGTTTAATGCTTTACATTTTTACTATAATTATTGGTACTGACTATGTTGTTTTATTCTGCATCTTGTGTGTGTGGTTTTTGCATTGTATTTTAATATTGTATTTCAATATTTTTATAATATTGACATAGTTATTAATGTTTTATTCAGTTTGTAAAGCACCATGTGCAACAACAACAACAACAATAATAATGAAAAAGGTGCATCAGGCAAAAGACTATTCAAGAGCTGCTGCTCAAGAGAAGTGGTGATAAATTGTTGATTGCCAGTTATACATGAGCTGTAAACTAGTTACAAGATGTTTATTATAGGAAATTAATTGGAACCAATAGTGCTGTGCTCATTTGCTAAATTTATTGTTTTTAAATGGGAATGATAGTCCAGGTGAAATTTCTCTGTTCAGGGGATCTGCTACAATTAGTATATTCACATACTGGTAATTGCTTTGGAAAATAGGCGAAAAAAACAATTGAGGCACACAAGATGTGCACAGCTTTATATTTCTCTTACATTGAATATGAGGTGATCACAGTCTTTCTTCTTGTTTTCTTGGTATTTTCTTAATGGAGGATACTTTTTGCACAAAGATATAGCAAACTGTATTAGGTAAAGGATGGCTTCAAACATGAAACCCTTCTGAAATCTGTAGAACTATCATGTTTTAAATTAGGGTTGTAATTCTTCACTAAGTTTCCTCTTAAAGGTAACAGTGAAGAATTTCAGCAATTTTTTTATTGCTGTGAGAAAGTCTTTGAAAACTATGCAGTTTTCAAAGTTGAAGGCTAGGCTTTCATGGCCGGTATTCATAGTTTTTTGTAAGTTTTTCAGGTTATGTGGCCATGTTCTATACGAGTTTGTTCCTGATGTTTCGCCAGCGTCTGTGGCTGGCATCTTCAGAGAATACTTGCATGGAAGTGAGTGGGGTATAATCTCTGTATTGTTCTGTTGCTGAATGGCAAGGCCTCAGGATGGGAGGATATGCATAGAGGATTTGTGTCTGTTTGATTTGAGCTCCATTGTCTGCTGGGAAACTCTGATCCTGGATGGTTTTCATTAGCATTTGCTAATGCTTGATTTTAGTGTTTTTCAGGACTGGTAGCCAAACAGATCTTAGCCTGCTCTGTTCTTCTCTAAGAGCTGCATAAACTCACATGTCACAGATCCTAAAACATTTGCCCATTTTAAACTTTAACCTTGCAATTAAACTAAAGTAACTACTATATGGAAGCTTCATTTTTAATTATTAAACATATTTTACACCATTCGCCCAGCCACCACATTTTAAAGAAACTGAGGCCCATTACAAACAGGCAAGAAAGTACGTGCTCAGCACCTACTAGGGTTAGAAAGGACTGAGTCTGTACGAAATGGTGGCGGCCGTTCCACATGTCCACCGTCATCTTGACGTAGCGGACATGCTGCGTCCGCACGTTGCACCCCGGAAATGACGCCGCGAGTGCACACTTCGGCACTTGCGGCGTCTCTTCCAGGGTACAGGAAGGAGCGCTATTTTCGCACTCCTTCTTTGCAGCGTCTGGGAACCGCGCCGTTTGGCTGCTGCAGTTCCCAGACACTGCAACCGGTGGCGGCAGCAGACCGCCGCTTTTCGGCGGTCTGTAACCTGCCTCAGAGTGCAAACTCAGTGTCTCTTTCTAGTGCTTTTTTAAATTATGGTTGGTATTTTGAAATTTGACATGGGTTTGCAACTGCTGAGCCAATATATGAGTGAACCTTGAGACTTTCTTCTGCTTTTCATAGCTCCACATCAGCAGGATATCTAATGCAGATTTTCCAAACTGAAACTTCAACACTGGATCTTTAAGATTACCATTTAAGATTACAGTGGTGCCTCGGGTTACGAAATTAATTCGTTCCGCCGCGGCGTTCGTAACCCGATGCATTTCGCAAGCCGAAAAAGGCTTTTCCAAAGCGCGGCTAGCGGTCGCGTTTGAATTTCGCGCCGAAAAAAATTTCGTAACCCGAAAAAACCTTCGTATCCCGGAACAGTTTTTTTCAATGGAGCTTTTTCGTATCCCGGAAATTTCGTAACGCGGCGCATTCGTATCCCGGGGTACCACTGTACTATTTATTTTTCAGAAGGTATTAGTGTAAGATAGACTAATTGTTGTTGTTTTTTTTAAAAAAAACCCTTAATTTATATAACAAGGTTTCTAGTTTTATTTCCAGAGCCATAATTATTTGCCTTGTTAAATCTCCTGTCTTATTTTAATTTACAGTGCGCCCGCGTCATACGCGGGTGCGCTTTACGCAACTTGAGCATAAGCGCTCAAGCCGTGGGCCACGTGCAGGGCAGAAGGGGCGGCGCGTCCCATTCAATTGAATGGGCGCGCGGGCCCGTTGCGCTACGTGTGCTGCCGCACCGCCACACCGCCATGCACGAGCCCCATTGCTTCCAATGGGGCTTGAGCATAGGCGGAATTTGCCTTACGCGGAGGGATCCGGAACGGATCCCCGCGTAAGGCGAGGACCCACTGTACTATTGTTGTTTTTCCTCATTTCAGTTGGACCAGTAGTCATCATATTTGTACACAGAGCTGAATACAGGCTTAGAAATAGTCAGAGCAGCCCCAGGAAAAACAATGTGGCTGAAGTTATTAATGACTATTTTTTTTAAAAAAATTCAGGCGGGTTACAAACGGCCCTCAAGGGACCATTTTCCAGCCACTGCCATTCGCTGTGTAGGGAAGCCCCAGCGGCCAGACCGCGAGGCTTCCCCACGCAGCGAAAAAGGAACGCTGAAATGGCGCTTCTTTTTGAAACGCGGAAGTGGCGCCGCGAGGGGCGGAGCGTGCCCTCACGGCGTCACTTCCGCCGAGACACATCTGGACACACAGCGTCCAAGACGTCAAAATGGTGGCATCCATTT
>NC_056522.1:282240023-282250591 GCF_019175285.1 Sceloporus undulatus | reverse complement strand
TTCTGACTTCCCAATTTCTCACCTGCTTTTAATAATGTACCAGTTTCTCTTTCTTTTTTGCCCTTTGTCCTCAGCTTCTTTCCATTGCAAATTATCCCAATTATCCCAGTTAATCCTTTCCCTTCCCACTTTCTGGAATTATCTGTATTCCTGAAAGGCCAAAGAGGGTTGGTTTATATGCCCCTTAGTAGTAACTTCCAGGTCTAGGATCCTAGGTATTCCTGCACGGCTGAAGAGAGTTGGTCTATATGACCCTTAGTAGTAACTTCCAGCTATATGATCCTATGTATTTCTGCACGGCCGAAAAGGGTTGGTCTATTTGACCCTTAGTAGTAATTTCCAGCTCTAGGATCCTCCTATGTATTCCTGCACAGCCGAAGAGGGTTGGTCTATATGACCCTTAGTAGTAACTTCCAGCTCTAGGATCCTTTGTATTCCTGCACGGCCGAAGAGGGTAGGCCTATTTGACCCTTAGTAGTAACTTCCAGAACAGAACTGGAGCCCTTATGCTGTTTTGGCCACTTACTTTCCCCACCTATCTTGATTCCACAGAGCTTCTCACTATGATAAACAGGCAAAGCAGTCTTAATCAACCAGTTCTCTACCCCATTGCCTCTTGGAGCCCATTGCAATTGCTTGTAGTAGCAGCCACAAGGCAGGGAAAACAGATTGCTTGCACTACACTGACAGCCTGTGGTACCACACACAGATATCACTTCCAAATCTAAAAGGATGATCTAAAGGGACAGACATGGAAAGTAACCAAGCCAGGCATCCCCAGATCTAAAGTTTTCCAATGAGCAACAGAAACCCAATGGAGATCAAGATTTCTGCTACACCTGCTTCACTCCCTTCCTGGCTATCTAGCCATACAAGACAGAAAGGATATCTGGCTACTTCACCCATCTCCTTCATAGGTAAAGAGATCTTATAGCACCTTTGAGACTGACTATATATGGAAGTAGGCTGAAGTCTATGGAAGCTCATGCTGCTAACTTCTTTCTTTCAGTTAGTCTCAAAGGTGCTACATCATCTCTTTGCATACTGATTTTACAGACTAACATAGCTATATCTTTGATATCTCCTTCATAGTCATTCCATTAACATATGAAAATACAGTTATGTCAAGTTACATTTCTGTATGAAAAAAGAAAAGCTAAAAATACCTCTTTGAATAGACTTTTAAAATTATTTAACAGAACACACAGTTAAAAAATGAATATTACAAAACAGAAGTGGGTAAAATGTAGTCCTCCAGAAATTGATGGACTTCAGTTCTCATTTTCCATCACCATTGACAATACTGGCTAAAACTGATGGGAAGTGCAGTAGAACAACATGTAGAGAGTCAGAGGTTTTCCCAATATGTGAAATCTAACTGTTCATCTTTAGATTATCCAACATTAATTAATTAATTTATTCATTTATTCACTTTATATCATCTTTCTTCCACCAAGGGAACAAGGTAGCTTATATATTTTTAAAAAATCAATTTTGAATTTAATTAATAAATTGAGATATAACATATTTCAATTTAATATATAAAATGTTATATTGTAGGATTATGTGTACACAATGTTAAAAACCCATAACTAGTCTAGTAATCACAAAAGAAAAATGAGTTTCATAATCAAACCCTAACATTGAAGAACAAGGAACAGACAGTACTTGACAATCACATGAAGAACTAGTACAAAAAACAATCAATATGATATCTGATTTTCCTTCTTCAGGGACTATTGTTACATTTACAAGCCAGCATGACAGATTACAGCTGTAAAGCTAATTTACTTGGACTCTTTTTCACCACTTAAAGAAGAATTGACTCAGTTTCCTTGTTGTTCCCAAGTGCCTGAGTAAATTGTAGATTTAAATCAAGCCACATTGTAGAGAAATACAAACCCTGCAGATGATAAACTGCTGTGAAAAGTGCAATGGCTAGGGAGCTTTTCCAAATAGCAGGGGCAAAGGGAAACTGATGTGATTTGTTCTGTTGTCTATAAAATATTGTGATCTATTTTTTTGTTAATCACGTCTAATTCAAAAACTTGAACGGCAAGAAAAAAGAAAAATCTACAAGGATTTTCTTAATACATACTTACATGGGATCCAATGATAGAATGCCAATAATGCATGGCATTCTGTCAGTTAAACTGGAAAGGAGGCAATTCTATCTAGTCCCTCAACACACACTCCATACAAACATTTTCAAAATATTTGGAGGGCTGGGGAAAACTTTGAAGCAGACTTGTAGGCTTTGCAGAGTTCTGCAGAAAGGAGGAAAGGAATAGAAGGTTGGTTGGAATGGATAGAATTATACTGATACAACTGGAATTAAGCAATGATTGGGCTTAATACTGGATTTGCAGTTTATTTCCAAACAAACATGCCTAGTATTGCACTTGAAATCCTGTTCAGCTCAGTCAGGGTGAGATTGCAATCCTGTACATACTTCTCTGGCAAAATAGCAAGAGGGACTGATAGCTGTATAACCCTGTTGCAGTAAAAAGAGGAATGGATTTTGAGGATTAAAGACTAGTATATTTTATTTAATTTTTCTTTCTTTAATTTATTAGCTAGCCATTTTCCCGGTTTGTATGAGCCTCCAAAATTTCTCTGTTTAATTCTTTTTAATTTTCCCCCTAATTCAATTGCTGTTCTCATATTTAATTAATTTGGAAGTATTTTTATCTCTTTTTGTATATTTTGACATTTTAGTTTGTTCTTTAATTCTTTTTCTTTTTCTCTAATATTTTCTATTATTTTTTCATAGAATTGTAGAGTTGGAAGAGACTGCAAGAGCCATCCAGCCCAACCCCCTGTCATGCAGGAAATCTCAATTAAAGCATCCCCAACAGATGGCCATCCAGCCTCTGTTTAAAGACCTCCAAGGAGGGAGACTCCACTATACTCAGAGGAAGTGTGTTCCACTGTTGAACAGCCCCTATTGTCAGGAAGTTCCTCCTAATGTTGAGGTGGAATCTCTTTTCCTGAAGCTTGCATCCATTGCTCCAGGTCCTAATCTCTGGAGCAGCAGCAAACAAGCTAGCTTCCTCCTCAATGTGACATCCCTTCAAGTATTTAAATAAGGCTATCATATTGCCTCTTAACCTTCTCTTCTCCAGGCTAAACATCCCCAGCTCCCTAAGTTGTTACTCATGGGGCATGGTTTCCAGACCCTTCACTATTTTAGTCGCCCTCCTTTGGACACGCTCCAGTTTCTCAACATGTCATGGCAAGCCAAGAGCAGGACTCGGAGGACGATGGGTCTACTCCAGAGCAAGGGGTAATTGAGGCTACACCATGTGCTAATCCTGATCTGCCAGAGCCCAGCCCTGATCTCCCAGCCACAGAGGAGGAGGCTCAGCCAGGTCCTAGTGCTGATGGGATTCCTCTGGTGGTACAGCAGCCTAGTGGTGACTGTGGGGAGGAACCAGGCCTGGAGGTTCCCTCCTTTAGGCAACACAGAGCTGAGAGTGCTGGCAGATGCAGGTCCAGGAGGATTGCTGAGAGACAATTGGCAAACAAGCCTCAGGTGGCACTGAGGAGGGAATCTCCTACTTAACCACCTGTGAGATGCTAACTCAGTGCCAGAGTTTATTGCATTATGCTTTGGTGTGATTGTTGCTGGCACTGGCTCCATGTATCTTGATGCCTTGTCTCTTGACTTTGGAATAAACTGGACTATTGCTACCTTGTGGCTGACCTGACCTTGGACTGACTGACTATCGTGATCTCTGTATTCCTGACTTTGGCTTTTGGCTTGCTCACTCCTTGCAAGGTTTGTGGACTGTTTCCAGCTGCATAGTTAATTACCTTACTGAGCCATCCTTATTGGTGTTTGTTTGTGCTGGTTGCAGTCCAGGACACAACATTATTTTAAAATTGTGGTGCCCAGAACTGGACACAATATTCCAGGTGGGGCCTGACCAAAGCAGAATACAGTGGCACTATTACTTCCTGTGATCTAGACACTATACTTCTATTGATGCAGCCTAAAATCGCATTAGCCTTGTTAGCTGCTGCATCACACTATTGACTCATGTTCAACTTTACTTGGACTCCCAGATCCCTTTCACATGTAGTCTCATTCAGCCAGGTGTCCTCCATCCTATATCTGTACATTTTGTTTTTCCGTCCTTAGTGCTGTACCTTGCATTTCTCCATGATGGAATTCATTTTGTTATCTTTGGCCCAGCTTTCTAATCTATTAAGGTCATTTTGAATTTTGATCCTGTCCTCTGGGGTATTAGCTACTTCTCCTAGTTTGGTGTCATTTGCCAATTTGATAAATATATCCCCAATTCTTTCATCCAAGTCATTGATAAAGATATTGAACAGCACCGGAACCAGGACAGAACCCTATGGGACCCCAGTGGTCACTTCTCTCCAGGATGAAAAGGAGCCATTGGGTTCGGCTGCCCAACCAATTACAAATCCATGTAACAGTTACTTTGTCTAGCCCACATTTCACTAGCTTGTTTGCAAGAATGTCATGGGGAACTCTATCAAAGGCCTTACTGGAATCAAGATATACTATATCCACAGCATTCCCTTCATCTACCAAGCTGGTAATTTTATCAAAAAAAGAGATTAGATTTGTCTGGCATGACTTGTTTCTCTGATACCCATGTTGACTTTTTGTAATTATGGAATTGCCTTCTAGATGTTCACCCACTCTTTGTTAATAATAATAATAACGTTTATTTATATACTGCTTTTCCAAATTAGATCAAATCGGTGTACAACAGGAAGTACAATACAATATCCAAAGTCAAAATAAAACATAACAGGCCTCTCTCCCCCTCAAGATGGTGATCGGAAAGAGGGCTCTTAGTCTTTCCAGGCCAGGCTTCTCTCCCCCTCAAGATGGTGGTTGGAAGGAGGGCTCTTAATAATAATAATAATAATAATAATAGGTTTTTATTTATATACCGCCCAATCACTGGAATCCGAGCGGTTTAAATAGAGGGGATAACAGACAGTTCCCTGCCCACAGGCTTACAATCTAAAAGACACGACACAAAAAGAGAAGGGAATGGTGAGGGGGGAGGGAATCAGGTCCAGCATTCTTCTCTCCCTCTGAGGCCTGGACCAAGTACAGATGGACCCGAGGGAGGGCTCTTCTTCTTCAGGCTAGCCCCTGATGGTACTGGGCCAGCCTACTCTCTCCCTCAGAGGCCGAAAGATGACAGTTAGGGAGGGAGGAGCCTCTTTCTTCGGGCCAGCCTACTCTCTCCCTCAGAGGCCGAAAGATGACAGTTAGGGAAGGAGGGAGGAGCCTCTGTCTTCAGGCCAGCCCCTGATGGTACTGGGCCAGCCTACTCTCTCCCTCAAGATGGTGGTCGGTGGTGTTTAATGATCTACTCTGGAACCTTTCCTGGTATTGATGTCAGACTAACTGGACGATAATTGTTGGGATCCTCCTTGTTCTTTAATTCTTTTTCTCTAATATTTTCTATTATTTTTGTTCATTCTCTTTTCTCTTTTCTCCCCAAAATTAATTCTTATTGGATGAGTACTCCTCTTATTAACACTTTTGATGCTTGCCAAACAATATCCATTGGAGTCCCTTTCCCCATGTTTTCTTTAAAGTAGTTTTTCAAAGTTTGTTTAGTTTTTTCCACAATTGCTTCTTCTTGCAATAGATGGTCTTTTAGTTTCCAATTAAATTCAGATTTCCTATCAAAGTCAAAGCTATTGGGTTGTGGTCAAAAGTTACTTTGGGAAGTATTTCAATTTTTAAAATATTTTCCTGTAACATTTTAGATACAAAGAGCATATTTATCTTTGACCAAGATTGATGTCTTTCAGAATCAAAAGTGAATTCTTTCTCATTTCCATGTTTATAACGCCATACATCAAAGAGTGATATATTATCTAGAGCTTCATTACATACTTTCAGAAGTTTTCCTTTCTTTTTAATTATTCTTTTTGATGATCTATCTATCTCTGGATCTAACACCCCATTCCAATCTCCCATTAAAACAATATGGTGGCTTTAAAATTCCAAAAAACAAAAAAATTTGTTATCTAATAACCAGGGAAATAAAGGAACCCCCAATTAGACCATAAACAATAAATTAATTCAATAACAGATAGTGAGCCTTCTCTGTCAGACAGTTCTGGTGCCACAATAAATTACAATTCCCTTGAATCCCTAATACTGAGCCAGAGTAGTTAAAATGATCTCAAATGGGGTTATTTCTGCAGTGTGTTTTGGACCTTTGTGTCTTTTGCTTTCTCTCTTCTCTCTTTCAGATCTATTTGGTTCCTTTGTATTTTGAGTCTCTGTTCTTCATTCTAATTCTTTGTATCTACTAATTCTTTTGCTTTTGGTATCGAATTCAATACAAATCTTTTTTGTTCAAAGTATAACGACAATCCTTCCTCTTTCTCCTATTTACATGTAATTCCTTTCCTTCCTAGTAGTTGGGTTATAAAGTTGTCTTCTTGTCTTTTCCTCAATGTGCTTTGTGGTATGTTTTTAAATATTTGTACTTCCTCATCTTCTATTCATAGTTTGTGTGTGAAATTCTGTTATAGTATTATCTCTCACTCTTTCCCTTATGAAATAAATCACAACATCACATGGAAAATTCCTTTGTCTTGCAATTCTAGAGTTCAGTCTGAATGCCTTACCTGCTTTGAGATCTAGCTGTTAGTGTCCCAACCGCCAGTGCAGGTATAATTCTATTATAGAGATCTTCTTCTGGGTTTTCCTTAAGTCCTCTAATTTTTATACATTTACTTCTGGTTTTTATCTCTGCTAATTGAGTCATAGTTGTTTCTTTTTCTTTTTTTCTTTCTGTTTTTTTATATTCTAAAAGACCCATTTTTTTCATTGCTCTCGACTTTTCCTTCAGTTCTTTTATCTCTCATTTATTTTGATTTACATCCTTGATAACTGAATCTAATTCTTCCTTAATATCTTTCATTTCCATTCTAATTTCTTTGTGTAATTCCTCTCCCATTCTCTTTATCCCCTCAAGGATCCCTACATTAAGCTCTGAACTTTTCTGGTGTAATTCAGTAGAGTTTTGACTTTGACTTTGCAGCTGTACCATCTGAGTGATCACTTTTCTAGGTCTCATCTCCATCTTTTTCTCTATTCAGACATCTCTTTATTTAGTTATTTTTTCTTTTCTTAATCGAATTCACTTGTCAACACTTTTCATAATTTTGCTCATTTATCAATGCTTACTCTGTTTTTAATACTTTTATTCCTATTTTG
Organism: Sceloporus undulatus; assembly: GCF_019175285.1. Lineage (NCBI taxonomy): Eukaryota > Metazoa > Chordata > Lepidosauria > Squamata > Phrynosomatidae > Sceloporus > Sceloporus undulatus. The sequence continues at coordinate 282,243,357 of NC_056522.1, read as the reverse complement.
TTTCCTTTCCTATAGATCCCTGTTCCTTCAATCTGTTATTGAATTAATTTATTGTTTATGGTCTAATTGGGGGTTCCTTTATTTCCCTGGTTATTAGATAACAAATTTTTTTGTTTTTGTTTTGCTTGTTTGTTTTTGCTTGCTAAATTTAAGGGTTTTTTCAGTTAATGTTTATTTATATTTTAGCCAATCCCTTCTTCTTTATCTTAATTTAATACTACCACTTTTTGTATTTTTTATACTTGCTTAAATCAAATTCTTTTAAATTTACTTAACTTCTGGCAATTGATGGCACTATCACTACACATAGATTGTTCTCACTTCATTATCACCTTCAATATATAGTCACACTTCACTCTGACACTTCAAGAGATAAGGGTCACGAAAAGAAGTCAGGAACTAATAGTTCAAAACTTGGTATCCAAGTCTAGTGCTTCCCACTAAATTAAACTGTGTAGTGTATTCACATTTCAAGGAAAAGGGATTAACAGGTTAACAGATAGCAATTCAGAGCATAGTACCTGGGTTTGGCAATTTCCCCCTGATTGAGCAGCTGTGTAGCAAATATTAGATTAAGTTGGCACACTCTATTTCAAATGTTTTTCCAAGTAGCTGCTGCAAGGTCTCCCTACTCCCTTTTCTAGACACCTATTTGTTCTAGCCTGTAAAACGTAAGATCTACTTCTAACGGAGAAGACAGAATATAGAATAAGATGTATCAAACTAACAATTTATTAACATGCTATCTAAACAAAATTATTTGCTCTTAATTGATTACTCAAAGGCTGTACAGTTATAATAAATGATCTTCACTTTCCTTCTGTTTTCACTTGTTCTCTTACTATTCATTAATATCAAATTATAATTCACTATATATATATATATATATATATATATATATATATATATATTCCCCACTTACTCTTCTATCTTTCCCTCCACCAATGTATTTCTACTCTACTCAAATTTATTAGCAAATAATATTATTTCACTGTTAAATTAGATATTAATCTAATATATAAAATAGTAGATGAGCAATCTAAAACAGTATTAAGAAATACAAAATTTAAGTCAAGTAACTATAATACTATGATACTATGGTACTAAACCATTGAATGAACAATTGACAGTTGGTTAATGTCAGTCTAATCCAAAAGAAAAAAGCAGAAGAAAAACAATTTTTCTTCCTTCTGACAATTCAGACCTGCAGAGTCCTCAGAGTTATCTTCCCCCCCTTCTATCTTCTTCTTCTTCTTCTTCTTCTTCTTCTTCTTCTTCTTCTTTTCATTTGATGTTCACTTATATTCATTTAGTTATACAAGAGTATAGAAGTGTGTGTAGCAAAGTGTTATGTAGATGTATAAGTCTGTCCAATTAAACCCCTTTCCATTGTAAAGCTTCTTTATATAACAATCCTGGTGGAAACTGAAACATTCTCTATCATTGTTTATAACAATGTCTATGACAATGTCCCTATAATGAGAAAGGCAGAAGTGAAGGATATGAAGTCCTTAAAGAGAGGGCTGAAAAAATAGAGTTTAAATAGTCCATAATAGTCCTTAATGTGCCCCAATTAGTGTCCTCCTTTGTATTCTTCCTTTTCACCTTCCCCATTCTTTCTCTTTCTCTCCTACCATCTTATTCCAATTCAATCCACTTCATCTGTGTACTAGGGACGGGGCCGGTTAAGAAGGTAAGACCCTTCCTAACCCTAGCACACGCCTTTCTAACCCTAGTACGCACAGAGTGCTTACTAAATGGCGGTCTGTAACGCGCCTATGACTCTAGAGACTTGAATCTCCATTTGGCCATGGAAACACTCTGGTTAACCTTGGGCAAGTCACATCCTCTCAGCCTTGGAAAAAGTAAAGGTAAATCTTGGGCAACTCACACTCCCCCAGCCTCAAAGAAAGATAAAGTCAAACACCATCTGAACAAATATTGCCAAGAAAACCCTGTAATAGGGTTGCTAGGTCAGGACTCTCCTGGGCTCTAAAATTAGCACACCAAAACCTGACACCAAAAGACAACCCCTTGCGGTGTCACAAGAGGCAAGTTCTGGTGATCTCATCAGGCATGATACATTAAGCATAAATTGCAGTTGCACAGCAAATGTCATCCAAATAAAAAAAAAGTCAAACACACACACACTTTCAAGAGCACATTCTTGTCCCAAGATTCCACACCCTCCAGTGAGAACTGGAGAAGAGAGTCCAGACCCTCAGCTCCAGCAGTCCTAGCCCCTGTTCCAACAATTTACTTTTTGAAAAGCTATTCACATGATTTCTTTGTCAGGTCCTGGTGGCACAGCGTTTAAAAGCCTGTACTGCAGCCACTCACTCACAAACCATTAAGGTTGCAAGTTCAATACCAGCAAAAGGGCTCAAGCTTGACTCAGGCTTACATCCTTCCGAGGTCACTAAAATGAGTACCTAGATTGTTGGGGGCAATTAGCCTACAGTTGTACACTGCTTAGACACTGTGAAATTGAAGGCTTTCATGGCCAGCATCTATAGTTTTTTGTGGGTTTTTCAGGCTATGTGGCCATATTCTAGAAGAGTTTCTTCCTGACGTTTCGCCAGCATCTCTGATGATACCAGCCACAGATGCTGGTGAAACTTCAGAAAGAAACTCTTCTAGAATATGGCCATATAGCCCGAAACCCCCCCACACACACACACACAAAAAAGCTATGCTTAGACACTGCTAGTTCGGTTTGAAGCGGTATATAAATGAAGCTGTTTTTATTTTTTGTTTGTATTATATTTGGTTGGGACCTATCTGTGACAGTAAATAATAGAACCCAGTGCAGGGACAGGATATGGCCTATATTTCTTTTACCTCTATTAATTCAGGGTCAGAACTCTGGGGATCTTCTTATTGGTTGGACAGTTAAGAAACCTTGATGCTCTGTGTCTTTAAGGCTGATGAGATAATTGTCTATGAGAGAAAATGACTAGCACAGTGAGTAGCTCCACCTGCTTAAGAGTTCTGGATAAAGTCTCTTGGCACCTTGTACTATTGCTTTGCTAATTCTATTTACACATCCCACATTGTGTCACTTTGCTTTACATCCAAATGCAATGTGAAGTCTTGCTGTTTCTTTTTGCCTTACAAGGGTCCTGCAATTTGTGTGATTTATTACTAGCTGCCTTTGTCTGTTTGCCCCTGAAATTGGAGAGAACTCTGAGGCATGTTCTCTTTTTCTGCAAAGGCCAACACATTTGAAAGCATCACTTTGCAACCCAGAATACCCCGTAGCAATCCAGGGGACTTGGGAGTTTATTCTCAATCGGATGCTCCTGAACCAAACAGTGTTTTAGTAGTATCTATC
>NC_056522.1:282238926-282240013 GCF_019175285.1 Sceloporus undulatus | reverse complement strand
ACATTTTTTTAATTTTTTAATTTATTTTATTGATAGGCCACCCTAGAAAGCAAACATACAAACTAACAAATAAAAAGCCCAATATTAAGCTTTGCTAACCAGTGGCATTGTCAAGTGCAGTCTTAGCTGGTCATGATAGACAAGTGCCCAGCTGACCCCATGAAGCTGAGCCCATAATTCAGCTCCATTCTTATATTGTGTCTTCTCACTCCACCTTCCCACTCTCACCTGCAGATCTTAACCAGCAGAGTAGTTTTGCCAATAGTTTGTTCTGTCATACGATCTCTGAGATCTGCCACCCAGACAAAATACTGTCGACAGAAAGATATTTCTGGTGGCAGAAGAGGCTGATGCCAAATCATAATCCCTTAGAACCAATACATCTTTGCATTAAGATTGCATTGTCTCAGTCATAGAGGAGCCAGTCTTGCTCTTTCACTGGTTGAAAAGATATTAGCCTGAATGGGACTTCAGGAAACATGTTTACAATGTCCAATGACATACTTCCATTATTAGCACCATCCTATCTTACTTGCTACCTACTACCACTTTTCTCTAACCCTTCTCCCTCAAAGCCACAATTAGAGATTCATTCAGACAGTTTGCCATTGACTCAGCTTTGAATCACAGGTAGTGACATCTCATTTATACTGCTACTGTCATTTTCTTTGCATTTGCTCTGATGGCCACTACTGCTGTCCCACTTCTGTCATGGTTATTGTTCTCTTGTGCACAAAACTAGACAGTCTTTTATTGAGATATCATATTGTCATTTCCTTTTGGAACACCACATTAGCTTATGAAAAATATAATAATAATAATAATAATAATAATAATAATAATAATAATAATAATAATAATAATACCAACAACAACAACAATAATAATAATACTTTTATATTTATCCTGCTTTTCTGTGATGAGACAATCAAAGCAGCTCACAACACATTAAAATATCCACATTCAACATTATGTCCCAAATTTCCTCCCCCCCCCCCAAACAGGATTAAACATGATACACTTAAAATTGGAGATTAAAATAGCTATTAATAACACAGTAAAAATATAGTGAGGACAGAGTGGGGGG